>NW_010517110.1:0-16162 GCF_000687285.1 Phaethon lepturus | reverse complement strand
GGCCTGACAGCTCGGTATGTCCTGCTGAAAGGCAGCAACAACCCTGAGTCAGTACCTCTACCTGCAGCCTTCTCACTACGCCTTTCAGGCGGGCTCAGAGCTCTCCGTGAGAGACAATACAGGCATACTCTGGGTATAAATAGGAGCCAGTTGACAAATATATAAAGGCAGTTGATAAACATGGAAAGAAGGGAAAATAAGTCAGCCTTGATAGCCAAAGCTGCTATCTGGTTTCTGTAGGCACTTCAGTTACGGGCAAGTTCAAAGAAGCCATTTCAGAAAACAAGCTGATTTTTTTGTGGCTGCCTACAGGAAGGTCTCACACAGCGTGTCAAGAAACATAAGAGTGTATAAATGTGCTTTCTTGCAAATTAATCAATCATGTGGTGGAGAACAGAATCCAGGCGATCGCAGTCTTCAATGACAGGCTGTAATTTGAGGGGAGTCTAGGACACTAGGCACGAGAACAGATAGCATGTGTCTGAAACCACGGAGAACCAGTGGAGGAGAGTCACGGCCAAAGCAACAGGCTGGGAGAACGACCCTTGCAGCAGCTTTCTGTACATACGGAGCGGGGAAAGCTGCATTTGTTGAAGCTCGTGGAGAGGATTTGGCAGTGATTAGAAAGTGAGATAATCAGACTTGATCGGTGAGTTTTAACAATGAGTTTAGAGTATCTTAGACTTGTTTGGAAAAAAAGAGTGTACTGCAGCAGCACTGACTCTGGCTCACGTGCCCGGTTCAATCAGACATATGAATGTTTTGCGTGACAGGAATGCTACAAAACAGCCAAAGCAGGCCTTCTATTTTTCTGCAATACACTTCAGCTTCAATGTATATATTACAGAAAGGAAATATTTCTTCAACGTTTGATAAAAGACCAGTGCAGTACTTTAAAGAGAGATTCAGTACCTAGTTGTGAGGGGGGAGGTTGCATGTTTGGGTTGTTCCAGTATCATACAAATCAAAAATCTAAAGAGGTTGTTTGCTGGGGTTTTGTTGTGCTTTTTTTTTCCCAGGCAAAAATGGATGTCGGTGAGACTTTTTGGGTAAAAAGATTTCAAGACTTAGCCCATGTTATGTTGTAAAAATTATGTAAATGGTTCTGTCATGCTATCCATAGCAATCAAGTATGTTTCAAGTAGCGTAATTTGGGAAGGAAGAAATACAAAAGAGTTTTTAATATATATTTGTAAATATGAAGCAAATTAAATTTCTATAGAAATATTTATCATATGTATTTGACTGATAGAAAGCAAAGGTATTTCTAGATACTGCATCTATATGAATGTTTTAAAAGTTTGATTTAAGAAAACATGCTTCAATAGCTGCTGCCCTTAATAAACCTGCATTTAATGCTTTTAAATATTGCCATTGATACAGTTAACTTAAAATGAAAAATGTGTTGGTGTACAGGTATGCATATATGCATATATATAAAATATAAATTAGTTTCACAAAATTTATTTTGAGGCTTAAAGTAAAACATTTTAAAACACTACAGTACACATTAGGACTTTAGAAGTCTGAATGTAATGTCATTAAACCAATCCCTATCTCAGTCTCCCCATCTCCTCTTTCCCCTCCAATTATGAAGCCACAACAGAAATTTCCAAATCTAGTTTTTAGTTTCCCTAACTTGTCTGCAATCAGTGAAGAAGTGGAAGCCAGGACCTGATCTGCAATGTGCTGTGGGAAAAATCAATTTGAATCTTTCGTGACACCGACACCAATAAAAGGACTGGGCACTGATACCACTGTCTTATTACTACTAAGCTTTTTGGACAAGGGATCAGAAGACTTCAAGACAGAGGCAAGATTTTCTTTCCTACTCTAAAAAACTAGATTCGTACACTTCTGTCATTCTTTAGTGAAAAAAATGGGGCCAAGACATGGGGGGCCAGCTAACAACACAGAAGTGAAGCAGAGCACAAGACTTGCTCTGCAGATACCGTGCAAATAGTACCTAGCAATTTTGGTATAACATACTTTTAGAATGGTAATACTACTACAATGTCAGTATAATGCCTGTTAGTACTTGTAAGGTCGCTGCAACCGTATGCCAAGCTTACAGTTAATAGTTTACAGTGTGAATTTAGTGGGAAACTATTGGGACTACTCAAAGGGTTCATAGAAATTAAGAATGGAGAGACCCAGAGAAGTCATGTATTACATCCCCTGTCCCAAACAGGATCAGTTCTGCCTAAAACACTCTTAAGAGGGGCTTGTATTACAAGTTCTTAAAAAACCTCCAACAGTGAAGATGCATGCTGCAATTTCCCTAGCCAATCTATTCTGTGCTCCACAATCGGTATCTGTTGGAAAGCTTTCCATAGCACGTAATCTAAGTCTCCCATGCTGTTTTAAGCACGTTACCATATCCACTAAGAAAAGGGCAAGAAATAAAGAGTGTATTGCTTTCCTCAGACTAGCATACTTGAAAATAGTTATTACGTCTCCCTTCAGTCTATCTTCACCAGACTTAATGACCCATTTCAGTTTGCTTTTTTAACTCACGTTCTGTAAAAAAAAAAAATTTCCCTCTTCCTTGCAATCATTGTACACTTTTAAAGTGAGGTTTAATGTGAGGTATCAAAATGTATTGGAAAACATTTATAAAGAGTAAGGAATATGATCAGTGAGAAATAAAGTATCAGACTAAAATATAATAGTAAAAAAATTCTTTACTCTTTGTAAAATAAGGAGCTATGCTAATGCATGCTAACATAAAATGAGTTTAATCAAGCCTTCCTTTAAGCAGTTTGAAAATACTTATCACTCTATGGAAATATATGTAATTTCCATATGCAAATTCTTTTATTAGAAAGATTCAATTCTCCATTCTGTAATTGGCTTTGGCCACCAAGCAACATGCTAACAATGAATTTCATCTCCTTTTACAGCACATCTGCTAGTAGTGGATGACAGTCAATTGGCAGAGCTGATATCCCAAGCACTGGCGAAAAATCAACTTTTTTTCCCCTTGATTTCGTTCATTTCCTGCCAGTTGAAAATCACAGCCTCCCAAAAATGGTATCCGTTCATACTGGCCCTCAGAATAGAGTGGCATTACTGTAGTTTAAGAACGTGGAGGTATTTTGAAGTGAACTAATAGGATTTGTTAGGAAAGAGATGAACGGATTATACAGCACAATCTGGGAATTTTCTGCTCTTTAAATAAGGATGTATCTGCTGCTGTACAACTCTCTACACAATTCAAATGCAAAACTTACGTAAAGAAAAAGACATTTCAGGGACAGGGTGGAGAGGTCAATGTGTATTCCCACCCCTGACAAAACGCACGCAAATAATCTGGTCCTGCAACGTTCTGGCTGAAGCGGCAACTTTATCTTTACACCAGCTCTTCCAAAAGGTGCAGAAATCATTTCTAAGTTGGGTGAGACAGAGGGCAGGGAAAAGAGCACAGCTTCTGAGCTGCCCAAATCATACGCCCATTTACGCTCTCTCGGAGAAAGCTCAGCACTCGGCAGCCTGGCTTTTCTTACGGAGGCCCAAGGCGAGGCGGAGGCACCCCCGCGCCCTCGGGGCTCCGGGCGCTGCCGCTCTCCGTCCCCTGAGGCACGGAAGCAAAGTGGTTTCGTGCCGCCCCGACACGGGGGTTTCAGGCAGGCGCGGGGGATGTGCCAGGTTGCCTGTACGGGCACTAGCCCTCCATCCCTGCCAAGACAAGGAGTTCCCGGGTTGCTGGGTTATCGTTACAGGCCCCGGCGCTGTGGTCGTTCCTGTCTCCCTTTCCAGCTCCGAAGAGAGTACTGTGTCTTGCAGCAAGTGGGAAACGGTTGCTTAATTGAGATTGTTTCTAAAAAGCCAGATGTGACTTGTACTAAGTACGTTCACGACTATTTGAGAATACCTTTTATCTTTAGCGGAAGTTGCCTGACAAGTCAGAGTTCCACAAATGTCAACATAATTATAATATTTAAGAAAATACGGGTTAAAAAAACCCTGAGGACCTAACTCGTACTTGTGCAAACATCTAGCAATATTTCAGTTTTCTTTCCAAAATGCATTTTCCTTTCTGCAGATAAACTTAGAGACTGCTTGTTCAACATTCAGGTAAAAACTTATGTAAATTTTCTTTATTTCTTTTTTTTTTATTTACAAGAATATGGTTTATATGAGGAATGACAAACTAAATACGGTTGTATAGCAAAAATATGGAAGTAAATAAAGCCTAGGTTTTCTTGGAAACAAGTAGGTCACACAGCTAGCAGCAATGATTGCAAAATGTTCACTTCAAAAGAATTAACTTCATAAAAAATTCAACACATACTGTATCTAGTGGTACTCATTATTTCTCCATGCTGTCTTTATTAAAAAATCTAATTTTAAAAAATATGTAATACAATGAACAATGGGGAAAAAAAAAAAGCTGTTGCTCTTTTTGGTTTACAAATCATCTAGTATTTCCTTGCTGACGTTCTTTTAGTGAGAGTAATATTCACAGATATCACTGTTGTTCTTGAATTAGAGTATTCTACATTGACAGAACAGTTTAGAAATAATGTTCTGCTTCAAAGGTTGTTTCATCCTCTGTAGAATAAGTTGTTAATCACCTGGTTGGACTTGAAGGTGTGATAAAGAAGCCAGCATTCGGTATATTTCTTCAGCTTCTTCAGCAACATCTAATGTAAAGAGTTGTCACTGGCATGGCAATGCAGTTCTTTGGAAGCTAAATCAAAATAGATGTCCTCTATCGATATTTGTTTTGCTTCTGTTAACATCAAACTAAACACGTTTGCAAGCTTTGTCTCTGATGAATCCATACGCCCTGAAACACCGGAGCCACAGACGGAGGGGCCACGCTGGTACCTTTACAATACGCACTAAGCGGTGCCTTCCCTTTGCCATCATCTGACTGAGAACATGGGCTGGTATATGCAAGGTCTTACTCAGCGTCAAGCAGAATATAAAAATCTAGCTTTTCCCTCTGACATCTGTCCTCAGATTACAGGCATTTTTTCCACATTTGTACCAGTAGTATACTAAATAATTCCATGCCACTCAAATATGCCAATTTTTATGTGAATTCAGATACTTGGATTAAGATATTTCAAGATTAGCTTGATATGGCTTCTAAATACTTCTGTAATAAACCTATGACAAAATATTAACTATATTACCTGTAATAGTAGATCTATTACCTGCAGTGTGCTTGGGAAGTATGACTTGGCCTGACTTACACTCATTTTTGAGGATGTTCTAATAACATTTGAGCTGAACTGAGTTGCAGACACACTAACCCAAACAAGTTTAACAGATGGTATGATGATGACCTCACATTGTGGTCTAGACAGGATAACGAAATGACTGCTTAACAGAAAGAAGCCTCAAGAATAGGATAAAATACAGATTTGGGTGAAGATAAACAATGAAGCTATGGGGTATATAACACATTTACACAATAAATTTAAGTATGTTCCATAGAATGATAGTTTCCAGTGAGATGTGGTGAGGCCACTTTGATGGCTGCACCTGCTGGATAAAAGAGAAGGTTGAATAAATTTGCTTTTACTTGCTTAGCCTTGCTATCTACATAAACTGTGAATCTGCTCCATAGTCCATAAACCCAGCATAGACAAGCCAGATATACCTATTGACTTTAAAACTAGCCTGTGTTTAAGGACTTTCCTTTGCAGGGATATTTTCCAAAACTGTTTTTCCCCTAAGTAGAAATATGATGGATAAAAATAACTGCCATGGGAAGATGGTACATTTTTTTTTTCTTACGGTGATTAAAATTTTTCTTAACAGCTAATCATAAAAAAATTCAGCTCATTCTGAATTGAAAGTTTCTTGTTTTGTGTCTCTAATTCAATTAATTTCGAAGTAAGAAGAAAAATGTTTTCTGATTGTTTTTGTCCTGGTGCCTAGCTCAGGGCTTGAAGCACGAGAAGCAACCCACAGAGAGGTGAGGTTTGTGGGCAGACTCCAAGGTGCAGAACATGTAGCAAAGGCCATGGCTGTCACTGGTTACAGTTTTTTCACATGAACATCATCATGACAAATGGGTGACTAAGTGTTTTTGCACTGATTTTAAGGAGCTTTGATTCACGGTATCTTATTTTAAAGAGGAGATGACTTAAAGAATTCCTCTTTTTTGATATAGGCAGGCTACATAAGTCTGCATTAAAGTACAAAAGAAACTTTGTGATGTAGCACAACACAAACAACTTTTTACGACGATAAGATTTTATTGCCTAGGAATAAGCTAAGGAGGACAATGAACAAGCTACGTAGCTGTCACCAAGTGATATCTAATAAAGGCTTTATATCTCACTATGATAGCAGTCAAACAAGTTTAAAGAGAATACTTTACAGCTCTTGCACTCCCATCCCGTACTTTTTCTAAACTTCCGTCTACCACAGAAAGGAGAGGTCAAATTTCTCCCTAATGTCTATGAGTGTGGTTCCAGTGTCGGCAAAGCCATGCTCATTCCCATCCCCTGAGGTGGGTGTGAACGAAACTATCTACAGCAAGCATAACCAGCGCAACGCTTCTGCCTCGGTTTGCGGAAAGTGAACCCTTTGTGGCACACAGAGGAGCGCTGCTCCGTGGTGAGGCTGAATCTGTGGAGTCTAATTCTAGCAGAGTTAACTTGCTCCTATTTTGATCATCTGTAAAGTCTAATGTGAATTGAATGTTAAGTAAATCAATTTATTAGTAGAGCATGGCATATTGCCATTTATTCAGTTCAACTTCTTTTCCACATCATATGCTTTTCGTGTATTGCGTACATGCTTGAAAGATACTATTTTTGGAACAGTTTTCAAGGGTTGTGCTACGTTTATAGAATTGATTCTTGTACTTTTCCTGAAAGTCTGGGTAGTTAGACCCTTGTGTGCAAATCTCTCACAACAGAGATAAAAGTTCAAATCAATGAGAGTAAAACAACCCAGAAATTCCCCTGCATAAGCTTTATTCATTTAAAAGTCTAACTTTAGGCTGTACTGGGGAGCCTTTTGGATCAGATAATAAATGCTGAAAAATAACAATAAGAAAAAGCTATTTATCAAACAATTAAAGCAGAAGTAGACAAGTTATTGAGCCTTTATAACTGCAGAGCTGAATGTTGCCTAGTCTGCCTCTCAGACAGAAGAAACTTTAGGAAGAAACTTAAGAGCTAGGGAGCAAGAAATATTTTCTGACTATTTCTGAGTATTAAGAAATGGGCAGCTGCGTAAAAATACTCAGTAGTTTGGAATGTCAGGCCAAGCACTAGGGAATGACTTGGTGGAAAGGTTCACAGCCAAAATCATCCAGTGCACATCTATTCCTTCAAACCAGGCCTTCTAAAGGCACGCCAGGTTGTTGTCTGACCTGGAAATGGGATGGAGTAGCAGCACAGAAGGACTTGCTCTTGGCTTGGAGGTTTAAGTATGTAGACAGACACTTCCAAAGTCTCATTAGGATACCAGTCTTTGGAAAGATATGATTACAAACACAGCATAATTTAACTTGCTGGCAGACTTTACCACAAGGCTATGGTCTCCAGCTCTCCGGTGTTTGGTATATGAATATACATCTAGAGCTATAGGTACAAAAAATATGTGAGCGTTAGACTGTGCCTCAAGGCAGATATTCTGTTGATTCTACTGTCCTTCCTGTTACATCTTGTGATGTTTTGCCGTACTCATCTACTCACCCCGTAAGACATCCATGTGAGCAGCTCTGTGGTTTTGTTTTCATGTTTAGACCAAGTTGCTGTAATCAGCTTTTCTGTAACCCAAACTGCAGTTGTGATGACCGTATTAAAGTACAACTATTCAGGCTCAGCCTGTAACTCTGCTATTAGAGGTTTAAACCTCAGTGTGGAGAAAGTCTATAATGAAAGTGAAGCTCTCTTTCATTTCCTATGATTCAGTGTTGCCGTTCTTGAGAACGGCCCGGTTTTGCTTCCCGTGCTGTGACGTGTGAGACCTGCCCTCGCAGCGCCGGTGGAAGGCTGCGGACTCACCAGCTCGGCGTTACAGACGGTATCGCGGTGGTGGTAAACCACTGCCTCCCTGCTGGCTTGGAGGCAGAGATACTCCGGGGGAGTCTGTGGGGTGGTTGTTAAGGACTCTACTCATGAACCTCATCAAAAGTGCATTAATTTCACAGGGAAGGTAGTTTTTCAGCTATTTCAGTGTACTTTAGATTAATCCCTGAGACATTCTTCTTGTTTAAAGTGTTAATGAAAATACTGAGGATCATGGTGCAAGGAGGTACTAAATGCAGGAACAGAATCTTTTGAAGGCAGTAACTTGCTTTATGACCACTGGTAGTAGTACGTTACTGCTTAAGTAAAGATTCAGGAACAAATGTTTTATCCCTTATACAGGTACATCCCCATTGGCTTTTGCTGTAAGTATAATACTAAGACTGATATAGGAGTGATCTTTTTAACAGTTTGTTTCTAAAGCACGTTTAGTTGAGGGTTCCTCAGTTTGGTACTTACCTCTCAGTGGTATTTCCTACATGAAAACGTCACTGTGAATAGCCTCTCATCCTTCCGTTCCAAGCACAAGACGTGCAAAACCAGCTAGCAGCTTTGCAGTCAGAAAACCTGGGAACCAAGTTCTGAAATAGCTCCAGCTCTGAACCTAGGAAATCAGCCACTCTGGTTTCAACTCCTGTGAAATGAGAAACTTACCAAAAAAAAGGCAAGGACACTTTGTTTATCTTCCCAGAGAGTACTGATACGCATCTTAAATATGTCTAATTGAATCAATATACTGTCCAAGCGAATGCCTTCGGAGCGGTCGCTGAAACAGTGACAATCCACCAGTTCCTAGCGATGGTCTTAAAGCTGGTCTAAAAGTGACGCTTGAAGGCAGAGGTCTGATAGCAATTTTTTAATTAGATCAGATTTTTGAGCAGGCGGTTGGCAGGTCTTTCTCCAATGCAGATGGAGTTAATGCCTTCGGTTCACCAGGCACTATTTTTTCAGCCGTCTTATTAGAGTAGCACGAAACTTGGTGATTGTTTCTGATAGATCACTTGTTTGCTTGGATATGGGGAATTCAGCTTTCTTTTTTCCACTTGCTTTAGGGGTTACAGTAGGAAAGACTTCAGTCATAAGTTTGCTATTTCTTGGTACATCTGGCCAATGTATTATTGGATTCAAAAGCTAAGTTAAAAATGAGGGGGGGAAAAGGTTCAGTTCAAGTGAAATGCAGTTTTTCTATTTTTCTAAAAAAAATAAAATCAGTTTCTGTTAGTGCAAAACATTTTCTTTAGCCTAAATATTTCACTCTATAGTTATTTTGTCCTGTAAAATATTTTTAAATGAGAACTTTATTTTCAAAATAAAAACTGAATGCTTTGATTTGGAAGTGTCAAAATAAGCTCTAAATTTGCCTTATTTTTACCCTCAAAGCTATTTTACAGATTCACAGATTTGGAAAATAATTATTATTTCTCTGAAAATGTTGATGTGAATTTAGTATTTACATAAAATGCCTTTTTAATGCCTTTGCCTCACATTTCCAACATAACTGCAGACACATCTAGTAGTGGGGGACTGATTCTTATTTTCTGTCTACATAAGGCTTGCAAAGTGCACGTTACCTAATATGTTGCAAGGAATCATCATGGAAATTGTCCTGAAAGGAATCAGATTAGAATTATTTTCTCTTTGTTGCTTAGTTTATACCATATGCCTAAATTCTATGGCCTGTTTTATCTCCCTCTTTTGTTTTTATTTTATTTGACACGATTATCATTCAGGCTTACCTATTTAAAAAATAACTGAATTTTTGAAGCTCAATTTGTTTCATATTTTTCTTCTGGGTTTGTAACATTGATTTTTTTAATATATATTCTAAACCTGTATGATGTCAAGCAATACTTGGACTGACAGGATTTCAAAACACTGCCTTATTTATTTGAAATTATTTATAATCGAAGGGAATAGCTCACCTATGTGTAAGCTCATGCTTCTCGTTTTTGCTTTTTCTAACATAACTACTACTTCAATATAAAAGATACGCAGTTAGAATGCTTCTGGTTTGCTTTCAAACTCCATTGGTCTAGCTTTGTACTGTAATCTAAACTCCAGTCTCTGTATACTTGTCTCTGTTTATATATAGCTATAGTTTTTTAAAAATACTAGGGAATCTGAATATTAAAATTAAGATATCTTATAAGGACTTAATTTAAAAGGATTTAAGGTTATCTCATTACTCAAGAATACATTCATAACTGGTTATGTATAAATAAATAGGTATAACTGTGATATAGACATCTTAACAGAGACCATTTTAAATAATGCTATGAAACAACATAGATGTATAATTTTATTTAATTTTTTTAAAAAGTTATAATAGTTGTGTGTGGAGAGGATTTATTTCACATTATTTTCGTAGTGTTCCTGATTACAATTCAGATCAGGAATTGCACTTTTATTGTATAGAAACACTTTGAGTTTTGTATAAAACTGCTTGGTCGGACAGAAACCAGCACATCAGAATAAGAAAATGTCAACTCCAGAATTAAAGCCAGTTACTCTCCCAATGTGCGGCTCTTGGTTGACTAACTTTGGCTTTAAAAAAGATTCAACTTCAAAATAAAGCTTTTCTTGTGACTAATACATTCATCAGGTTTCAGTCTTGTGTGGCTCACACCAGATTCTCTAGTGGCTTATAAGGGGTGATCTCTTGCTGTAACCTTTCCCTTGATTGACCTTGCCAGGTCTTCCTTTCTCCTCTCTCTCTCTCCGGCTGCCTATTTTTTAAAAAAATGGTAGGAACATCATTATTGTTGAAAACTCTCAGCCTGTGTCAAATCTGGTTGAAGCAGCTGGCCAGTTTTCAAAAGTCCTTGCAGAGTCGGAGATACTCGGAGGCCCACAGAGACAGTACGAGCGCGTAACCTTCCTTGCACTGGAAATCAGTAAAATCAACAACAGCCACAAACTCTATTTCCTAAAATCCTGTAAGTTCTGTAAAGCCGTGTCAACAGTACTCCAGTTACCAGGCGGAAAAGTGCAGTGACAGACTTTTCTGTTCCAACAGCTTTCAGTGGGATGCTCTTAGTAAGGTCCCCTGCCTCCTTGTCATGCCGACGTCTGCTTATTGTGCTTGAGAAGCCCAGCGTGGTCTTGAACCGCCGTGTCACACGATTCTACAGTGGGGTCATTTCTTTCCTCCCCTGTTCTTTTTCTTTCATGAACTTGCCAATGTGGCAAGTGCCTTTGATGGCTTGGACACTTCAGGAATGGGGCTTGTAAGGTGAGGAAAATCTCAGGCATCTTCCGTTCAGCCTTTCTGCCAATAAAGGCTTCTTTCTTTTAATGTAACTTTGAAACTCAACTGCCAATGTTTTACCCTGAGGCTTAGGAGACTTTGGAGACTCAGGAGATTCTTCTAATTTTATCTCCAGCGTGTCTTGGAGCTGTAATGCAAGGAACCCTCCCTGGTTCGCAAAGACCATTTGTAACGTGTGCTGGCAGGCCAGCCGCGCCCGATGCAGGTTTCAGTGATGTTCCATCAACCTTCATTCAACATTTGTGGTTCTGTGGCCAGAACATGTGGTCAGGGTATTAATTCACAGCATTTCTGGGGGACAGCATCCTGGGTGGGCTGTAGAAGGAAGTGATGGAACTAGTCACTAATTAAATTCACCCTTCTGCAGACAGCCCTATCCTTGAAGAACCAATCTCTTAGTGAACAAACAGCAAAGAAAACACTGATTTATGAAAGTTAATCCAGCAAGATAGGCACTGATGTGTTATTCACCAGAATGGCCCTTCCCTGGAGCTTTGCATGACAGACACGTTTGGGAATGAGAGAGGGAAGCCCTCCTTTGCTAGAGCTGCTTCGGTTTCTAAAATTCCACTTCATATCCCACGTTCAAAGTTTCCTGTGGCGTAAATACTACTGCAATGAGAGAGAACCAGGCAAGCTGGGGACTTGAGTCTTGAGTATTGACGCCTTGTTAATAGCACTGCTCAGTATGATAGTTTTCTAACTAAAGTTTGCTCGGAATGGTAGATTTTACTTACTTGCACTAAAAAATAAATCCTGATAAGGTTCGTACTAATAGTAAATTACTTTCTTGATCAAAGGTATAGGATACCTTTTGCATATTAGGCCTATAAAACACATCATCACCCAGTAAGCACAGCTCTATTCAAAGGGCTTTTTCTTTATAACTTGGCTCAGCTGACCAAGAAATGGGAGAATGGGGGAGGCTCAGAGGTGGCGATAGCAGGAGAAACCAAAAAAAACGCTGCAGGGTTACGGCGTTGCTGTTCGCCACTTCAGCTTCAGCTACCGGACTTTTCCCAGCTGCTCCATGAATGTGCTGGGGGGTAATTTGAGGAAAGAGAAAGAAAACCTGGAGCAGGCACTAACTTACCCAAAACACTGGGGCTCCAGTTTTAGGAAGGAACATAAATATTGAAGATATGTATCATCACATACAATGGCAAAGACAGCCACAATGATGTCTCTGTGGCACTGCTGGCACGCAGTAGAGTAATTGCCACATTATCCAGCACAATTTGAATGGAATTGAGTCAAATTTAATTAGCTCCTGTCTTTAGAGCATTTCTTCACCCACAGCACTTGTAGTCTTTAGGGTCCTGCTGTGCAACTGTAATGTTCTACACAAAATGCAAGCTGTTAGGGGAATCCCATTCTGAAATCGGCTCTGGTTTACCATTATATACAGTAACTCCTGCACTAGTGGTGGTCTGGTTTTTGTCACTTTCTTCTTTACGTCCTTATTTCACATGGTACTGTATGGCAGCCTGGCTGGCCCAGCCCTTAAGCCTTGGAAATGCCCTTCATGGATTTGACCGGAGTTTTTTTCTTGCAGATTTTTTGTTCCGCATCCGTGCGCAGTCATTGCCGCAGTGCCTTTACCAGATGACTTGTCTCCTCATCTGCTCTGAAACTTTTTGCTTCTCCTTCACTGCTCAAATGCTACTGACCATTAAATACCATTTGGGACTTTAGTTGTGTGTTATTTTTGTGAGGAAGTGCTACAAAATAATGAGTTTAAAATGCTACTTTATTATTTTAGTTTTGTATTTAACACAAGTACAGTCTTCTAAAATTACAGATTGCTTTCTTAATTCTAATGATAGACATCACAAAATTGCCCACCAAACTCATAGAAGGTGCTTTATTTCAAATTCAAAATTGCTGTTCGAATTATACTGAGTATGACTGAAATACTTCCAGAACATTTTAATTACTCCTAAATGATAGAAAAATATTTTCTTAAAATACAGCTTTAAAAATCTGCAGAAATAGTTGTGGAACTCTGAATGCTTAATTATTCCTTCTATTCCTGGCTTTTTGCAAAAGTACAAAAAACCCCACTGACCCATTCCACTTAAAACTGCTGATGTAACTCACGTTAAACAGATTAAATACAAATTTGGTGAGACTGCACTTCAAACCACGTGGTAAAACTAAAATGTGGATAAAGCAGATAACTTTTAAGCAGTAAAAGTTCAGAGAATTGAGTTTTGCAATGAATGCTGGAGGCATGGTTTTCTCACATGCAGGCTTCTTCAGCTCAGCTGATCTCCGGCTTTAACGATGTTGAATGGTTACACTGGTGGTGGAGTTCTCCTTGCCCCGGGAGGCACTTACTCCTTCTCTGCTCAGTCAGCTGTAGGGAATCGGTAAAGCAGCAACGGAGAGAGAGGGAGCTTTACCATCCAGCCCCCAACCAAAACATTCCTTGCTCAAGTTTTTTTAGTTTCTAAAACGACTCAAGACCAAATTTTTTCTGAGTTGATTGAAGTATGTTAATGGGGTGATGGTACTAGTTTCAAACTTGTTTGGTGTAGACCACCAAATACATGCCCCATTTTAGCTACATGAATCATTCAACTAAAAAGATGGTAGTCTTTATAAGCTGAAAGAATATAAACCATTTAAGAAATGACAGTTTATCTAAGCTCATCTGTTTACATACTTATTGGCTCTTTCTTACGGCATAATTTCACAACAATAACAGAGTATCACTCTCATCCAGACCTCCTGAGAGTCTTTTTCCTTGCTCGTTCTGTTTTAGACACTCTTTTGATGTACTCATAGGGAACGTCTGTTGCTCCTCTGTCAACATTGCCCCCAAACCATAAGCACAGGCATGTGTGTGCAATAGGAGAGGGATTTTGAAACAGTTAAGACAAGAGTAGTTACAGGAACATTGTTCCAGTCACGAAGATACTTAATCACTCTCTGATGACCACTGAAATGGATTCCTTTTGTGCATATATGCCTCCGTAATCCAAGTAAATACTGAATTAAACTGTACTTCAGTGGCAGTTTGAACAACTGGGTTTGCAGACGTGCCCTCAATTTTATTTTTTCTTGGAAACACTTTTTTTCTGTCTTCATTAGATTCACAAGTTCATATACTGCAACACCGATTCCCTTTTTCCCCTTGAAACTTGCAGTTTTTTAACAAGCTTAGATGACAAAACATGGATGCTTCTTGCTCAGGACAAACCATTTGCTTACTCACCGTTGTTTCACCATCTTTCAAGGAAACCACTGCAGGCTTAATGTGTAAGATACTCTTCCCAGGTTTTATTGCAGTTATTCGCTATGGTGAAATCATAAACTACGTCACCTTCCCAGACTTCTTGTTCAAATTCCAGAGGTCTTTATCTTGACTTCTTCTGATTTTTTTAATCATTGTTTACGGAAACAATTCTATTATTTCTTTCACATCAGTTCACCTAGCGTGTAATTCAGACTCTTCCCTCCCTACAAACCAACCGACCCTGATAAATATTGTCCTTCCTAAGCAGGACAGCTAGCCAAAATAACTTACATGTTTTCCTAGCTAGGATAGGAAATTGTAAGGAAATAAGAGTCCTTTGATGTAATCAAATCTGTTTTCAGGATCTGTAATTACAATTCCTGCTTTCTCAAGCATGGGAGAATTCAGAACGCAAGAATATCTTCCTGCTCCAGCCTCTTTTAGCCAGCACCCAGCATAAAGGCCTCTGACTTTCCTGGGCACGCTTTATAGCTGCTTTGGGCTTTGTTATTATGTTGTTCCTGAGCTCTGCCCTTGTTTTCTTTGAATGGTCTCCTACACAGTGCCAGGCTCCCCGAGCAGCGGGCAGAACGTTCTCTGCCACAGCCTTCAAACTGCTGAGCAACCTTGTATTTACCTTTAGGTTGTGAAAGAAACATTTGCTTAGTATTTTCTTGCTGCCCTGTTTATTGAAAGATGGTGGTTAAGTCCTGCAATTTCAACCCCACCTACAAATACTATACAAAGGACTGTCTCAGGAGGATGTGGGAGAAAGATCGCCGCTACTTGTTCTAGGCAAGACCTACATATTCTCCAAATAAGGAACATTTTATTGCTCTAACAGTGAAACTACCTGTATTAAAATTTTATTCAAAATGGTGATTCCAAGTGTATCTAAGACTGCTAGTGACAGGTCTTGGTGAAATGCCGTTGTCCCCTGCAATGTTTGAAAACACAGAAGAAAGTCTCAACAATTTTGTCCCTGCTTTGTATTAGAAAAATGGAGCGTTAGAAAAATGTATCAGTAATAAGATTTTCTTTTTATTGCAAAATCGTGATTAAGGCTAGTTTGAAACGGTATCATAGATTTTGAATCAAGCTGTGAGATACTCTGGGCATTGTGATTCCCAATTAAGCCAAAGTCAGTTGGGATGTCTGGAAGAATGTATAAATTTCACCATTGATTTGAGTAATAAACCAGTTAATTGTTTAGACTTCCAAGTAATTGTACACAATTTGGTAACAGTTACCAAATAATTGGTAACTACCAGTGCTCTCCTAATCATTTTGTGTGATTTTTATGTATGCTCTGTGGAAGTAGCTACACTAGAAACAGGACAGCCACCCAAATTCTGTCTTTAACTGATAAACAGGTTGAAGCCAGTGCTTTTATTTGGCCTAACAAACGAGAGAACTGGGTATACGCAACGCTGCTTGCAAAACTGCGGTTATTACCGCCCAAGGCTACCGATGACGGGCATCGTTTCCTCAGTCCTGGGGAGCTGCGAGGACTTACAGCCGGGGGAGCGGCGAGGGAACACGCCAGGCTCGCCCGATCGTCCTGCGCAGACACGCAGAAGTACCCACGGACTTGCTCGCAGAGTGTAGGAAACCGCGCTGAGTGCCTCCCACGCTGAGGAAACGGGCAGC
>NW_010517109.1:106850-118319 GCF_000687285.1 Phaethon lepturus | reverse complement strand
CCCAGCGCTGCGGCGTCTGGTGGGGTGGCCGTCCCTCCTGCATGGAAGGTGCCGGGCCGGCGGGGAAAAGCGCTGTGGGTGTGCGTCAGCAAGTACAACACGAAGGAGGCACAGGAGCCAGACTGATGCAGCTCCGCACAACGAGCAGGCTCTGTTGTTGGAAACATGCAGATAAATAGGCCTTGCTTTGAAAAACAACACTTGAGAACAGAGGAAAATGCCTTCTGATTGATCCCGGTGTAGATTTGGACAGGGTTGACTTACGGCACGCATTGTGTGTTTGCTGCTGTCATAGCAAAGGGAAAAGAAGTCGTCAGCACCCAAAGGCACAACAGTGTGGTCTGGGGGTTTTAACACACTCGTGGTATCCTGCGTGCTCTGAAACGGTAGGATTTCTGTAATGTCGTTCATAACCGGCACTGGTTATGAACTGGACAAGTACATGGGGGTTTTGCCTCTTTTCAGACATTAAATCAAGTGTTGAGGACAAGTTCCTGATCTTTGTAATATCCTTTTTGGGAGAAAGAAGGTCAAGTGACTGCTAAATATTTTAGATAGTTATGCACTTTAGAATGAGTTAATCTAAAATAATTTGGAAACTTGTTAGAATTGCAAAGTTACAGCCCCAGCAGTTGATGTGTGTCTTCGTGGTAGAGTCACACAGGGCTTAATACTGGGGCAGAATAGTAAGTTACCGTGTAGCTGTGAAAGATTAACTACAAGGCATACATTGTGTTTTGCATCTCCGTGGGTTTTCCTTACCATTTTTAATCAACTTCACCATTATGAAACATTGCCTGTAGGCTTGCAGAGTCTGAAAGCCATTTGTTGCCTGATTGAATCCAAGGACAGTCTCTTACCAGTGTAGAGCACTGGAGAAACTAGTATTTTTCTTCCGAAGACTGTAACAATAAAGAAAACTCAACGCTTTTGATTTTGCTTTTTTCTGAAGTTCTTTTTGGCTTATGAAATCATTTCAGTAGTAAGCAATGATATAGAAGAGTTCAGAAATTTATAGGACTATATACTAGACTATAGAATGAAATAGTAGCTATGAGCAACCCAAGGTGATGGTTAAACATGATGCATTTCATCTACATAGTTTTAGTTGAGATGTATGTAAGTGGCTAATCAGTGTAGATACAAGTTTTTTATAACCTGCTTTGCGTTTTTCCTGTAAAATTACAAGTCTTTGCATACTGACGGCAACTAGATACTGCAAACTGGAGTTTTGTGAATTTAGTATTAGCTTTGCGTGCTTAACTCTGAAAGACACAATCTTATTGCTGTCTAGTGCATTGGCACATACATCTATCACCTGACACATACTCTATTCTAATATAGACATTATTATTTTACATTTATTTCCTTTTAATCCCCCCTCAACTTCTTAAATGTAATGTCTTAATGAATTCATCTAGTGTTTGTATTCTTGTACGTAGTTAAGTAATGCCAATTATAATGTAGTTAATCTTAGTTATGCAACATACTGAACAATTATTTATTACTATTTTGTTTTTACTCACACATTGGGAATGGTGCTACGAGTGTCATCACGGCTGAGGCTGCACTGTGCAAGTCATTGCACGCAGTTACTGCCTAGAGAGCCCTGCAATACAAGATGAAATTTCCTCTCCTGAATGTCGTTACATATTACTGAAATCTAAGTAGAAGTACGACTCTGGCGACTCGTCCTGTTTGCTGAGCACAGTCTGCCTCAGTGGACAAGTTTATATCTTTCCTGAGGGTGTGTCCAGTGTGGATTTGGGTTTTTGATTATTTTATTTTCCTCTACTTGTAAAAAATAGAGGTAAGTAAAATACAGCACGTCTGAAGGTAGCACTGGGATGGCTGTCGAGTTATTTGGCACAGAGGTCACGTGCTTCTTACAAATACAGTTTCTGCATACACACACAAATGCGCTCACAAGTGATAATGGTGAGAAGGAAATGCCTTCTGGTTGTTACTGGTTGTTTGAAGTAAGACAATTGGTGTGGATGTTCTTACTTAACAGTTTTGGAAAGAAGGGAAGAATTGTGTGTATACTGTAGATGGGTATATCTGATGGAATTTCCGAGTTGCTGCTTTTGCCTTCTAAATCATGAAGTAAGTGGAAATTGTGGCTGTCTGGAAGTTGAAAAAGGTAAAGTGCTTTTCAGTTAACATTATGGATGTTTTTCATTAACGGGAAGCTACACTTCTAATGACATGAGAGCTTGTTATGGGTTGCCTCTGGGTTTATTGCTTTTACCTGCTCTTTTCTGAAAAGCCTGCAGCCTGAAAGGCGCAGCCCAGATGCAAGCCTGTTTTCTGCTCTGATTTCCCGTGTCTAGGGTCAGTGATTTAGCGGTAGTGGTGTTAGTGCTAGGTCATGCAAGCTCCAGGCTGCTGGTGGTATTTCAGGTCATACCATGTACCCCTGTTGAGAACAAGGCTGCTTGAAATGTGGCTGAATTCCTTAGTTCCTGTGTACGCTGTTACTGTGGATTGGCAATGGAAGGAGAGCACCTGTGCCTGTGAATGTGCCTTGCAGAAGACCCAGACAGCAGATGCTTACCTTTTAGCTATGCTTTTAAGCCCGCTATCACTATTCTAGTCCAATTCGAGTTAAGGTATGTCCTGTTTTAACTGATGGAAAAATTCTGGTGACAGTTATACCCCTGGAACTATCTCCTCTAGCGAGTGTGCTACCTTGGAACACGGTTTTAACAGCAGCCTGTTCTCCTCCTCGTACTGATATCTCCTTTGTCAAGCACAGACAAATTAATTGAAGTGAGTTGCTCTCAAAAATTAACAATTTTTTGAAGTAGTCTGGCTCATAATGAACTGCCTCTGCAGTGCCTCACAATACAGCGCTTGACAAGCACTTACCCGAGTGAGCGGGAGCGCTGCCTCTGCTGGGTCTTTAATACGAAGCTCAACAAGGAAGGGGTTTTATCCATAACTTCTGTTTTCTTTACAATTATTTACTGCATGTAAAAATAGACAAAACTCAAACTTTTAAATTATTTTTTGTGGTGGGCCTAATGAAATGGATTTTGACACCAGCCATTAGTAAAAAAATCTTACCCAGTACAATGTTACATTAGCTAGATTCACAGGAGTGATTTTTTTTGAAAAATGGTTCAGTAGTGCAAAATGGCACCTACTGCAGAATGAAAATACGGCATATATCCTGTCTGCGGGAGTTCCTGGAGGTAGAGCAAAGCTGGAGAGTTCTGTACTGCAAACCTCTTAAATGACCGAATTCAACAAAGCCACTCAACTAGATGGCAGTTGCTCAAGTAGGATAGAGTTCATACTGTGTTTCTTTTTCCTTTTTCTAGTCAAAGGGGAAAAAGAAAGTATAGAAAACCACTTTTCTGCTGGCTTAAGGCTTTGAGAAATTGAATATTCAAAGCAATACAAACCTTCCACTTTTTGAGTTTTGTGCAATGCCATTGATAACTAAGTTACCCACGCTTGCTCTCTACCTCTGCTTTGTGCCTGCTGTAGCTATTTAATTTTCTCATTTGCCATGCACTTGCTATGTTTTGAGGGAGCACTGGGCAATGCAAGTTGAATTTCACTAGAACATCTTGATTTTTTATGGTACTTCAACAAAAAATAAGAATCAAATAAGACTTTTTATTCTTGAGAACTTGCATGAGTGCTGTAAGTAGGCATTGGGATGAAACCGTCATGAGGTCTTATCACCACTGTCTTTACTTTTTTTTAAATGATGACTGATTCAACATATGGCTGTTACAGTATTGCATTGGAGGGGGGAAGTTTACTGGCAACATATTCTAAAGGACAGCTCGATTTGCAATAAAAAAATGACAGTTTTTCTAGTATAGTAGAAGTGAACATGTTATTTAGAGTAGGGAGAAGGGAAAGAAACCAATTGAGCTTCGTTAAATCCAAACCAAGCTGTACTTTGGAAGGCAAAGGAGTAAAAAAAAAAGTTCAGAGGCTGACAGTAAAATAGTAGATGGTGAGGATGTCCTGAAGAAAGCAGTATCTTTGACAAGGTAGCATCTGCATTGCTTAACTTCAGCTATCACACACAGCTCGTGCTTTACCTATTAAATTAGTATGCCTAAATAAAAACTACAAGGCAGTCAGAGCAGCCTTGGGCAAATGCTGCGATGAACTTATTCAGTGCTGGGTCTAAAGCCGGTGTGCCTCCGGCCTGGAAAGGAGGACGAATGGACCAAATGTAGGCAGAGGTGGTTGTTTTCTGGTTGTAGCTGTTGTCGGTGGCGGTACATCCTCAGTATATGCGATATATAACCTCAGTAATTGCAAGAGCCGGAGGGGTCTCCTTCCTTCACACTCCTGCTGTTCAGTAAGTCCCCTTGTACTTTCTTGTCTTGTTATGCTTCTCCTGAGGGATTTGCAAGCGTCACGCTCAAATAATGGTGGTATCGGGTAGTCCTGGGGCAGACCCTTTACTGTGTAGCAGTTCTGCTCAAGACATTATCCGTGGTGGTGGTGAGGAAAAGTAAGGACGCTGCAGTCTGTGTATTTGCAAGCACCAAAAAGCCCACGTTCTGTCTGCCTGCTCCAGCAGCGCATTTCGTCCCTGCACCGTAGCGTGACCTTGCTCTGTCACTTTACCTGCAACTGTTCGTAGGGTGACTGGGTTTACACCCTGGTCTCACGGGCGTGACGGAAGGGGACGGCGACCCACGATGGCGGAGCGAGCCAGGAGCTCCAGGCACGTACTCTCAGGCTATGGTCACAGCAAATGTTTCAGGCTCCGCTTCAAGAAAGCATTTGGAGGGACGGCGAAACAAAGACTTGTCCCAAAATGTACGACTGGAGGATAGTAGGGGGTGATGCTATGAGAAGAGGTTTAAGCCTCCTCAGAAGAAATAATTGCATGATAGGTATTTTTATTTATGAAACCTCAATGTTGGTTTTGCTTCATATGGGTGAGTGAAATGAGAGAGTATTAGGCGGCCGAGTGTGGGCATAAGGTGTATCAGCATATTCATTAAATTGGTGCAGTGGCTTTAATTGTGGGCAGGGAGGCTTCCCGCAGGGTGGATGCGCGGTGACACCCATGGGCAATGCTGGCCAGCAGCCAGCGAGGCCGGGGCTCCTTCACTTCTGGTAACTGGCAGCAGAGGGCACCAGAGAATTTCCTCAGCGTCTGCCACGCACCGGTATTCTGATGGCTTTGGTGGAAACCAGGCTTTCATGTTTTTCTCCAAAATCAGCAGGGTTTGATCCATTTTCATGTATATATATTATGTTCTTCAGGATGCACTGGGCATATATTTCAGTAGTTGTAAATGGAGAAATACTGCTTATTCAAGTATGCAGTCTTGCTAATGAATAAGGGGACTTAGTAATAATTCCTGAAGTTTATAATGTCACAGTGAAAAATAATTTTCATCAGATAATTGCTCAGAAGAAAAGTTTCTCTTTTCTTCTGTGTGATGCTAGAACGGCAGTCCGTCAGACTCGGAGAAGCTTTCTTTTTTGGAGTTTTTCTTTTGTGTGTGAAGTATTTATTTCTGTCCTAAATTTTCAGTCCTGGGACTGTGCATATACATTTAAGGATGTCTGGCATTTTAGATTTCAAATGGCTTTTATCCTATTTTCAATCTTTGTTTAACAAGAATTAGTGCGTATGTTATGTTGGTGTCGCTTTCTCTTAAACCTTTACAAATCTCCCAAATGACTTGAATATGTTTTACTGCTCTGTCAGCTTTTCACTGAAGTGCCAGTGAAACTTCACTCCTGTAAACTCCGAATAATCTATTGTAATTCGATATTTCTTTTTTCCTTTCAAAAAGGAAGATTTTCTTGTTTTTTGAAGTAGTAAACCGAATTTTTATTACAGAAACAAGATAATGGCAGGCATTTTGTTTTTAAAAAAAATCCTTCTTGGAATCATAGGCTAGTCTGTGGGGCCGAGTAAAAGGCAAGGCAGAAATTATTGCCTTAACAGAAGAAAATACTAAAGCATCTTGTGAGGGAAAACCTTGCATCTTACATTGCAAAATAAAGTTGCTGCTCAATCATTAACTTTTAAAGCTTTGCTTAAGCCTTTCCAGTAAACACTGCAGCTTACTGAAGTCAAATGTTGTTGATAACTGAACATGTGTCCTTAAGGTGCTTGGTACCTCTCCCTGGGCCATTCGGAGCATCGTGAACAGAACTAGTCAGGTGAAATGCCATGTGAATGTGATGGATCCACAGCTCTTGACACCAAACGGGGTGGTTACATTGCTCATACGGGGGTATGATTAGACCTTTCAGACAGTGGGGTGGCTGGGGATTCCCTCCTTCCATGCTGCTCTCCATCATCCTGCTACTGACCTTTCTGGGCATTTCGCTCTCAAGCATTGTCCTGGTTTCAGCCAGGATAGAGTTGGTTTTCTTCACAGAAGCCAGTGCGAGGCTGTGTTTTGGATTGGGGATGAGAAAATGTTGATAACGTGCCGATGTTTTGAGTTACTGCAATGTACTCAAGGACAGTCCAGCTTCTTGTGCTGGCCGGCCGGTGAGGAGGCTGGGGGTGCACGGGAAGCTGGAGGGGACACAGCCAGGACAGCTGACCCAGGCTGGCCAGAGGGATATTCTGTACTATACGGCGTCGTGCCCAGTACATAAACTGGAGTTAGCCGGGGCGCGGGAATCGCTGCTCGGGGACGGGCTATTGATCACCGGGTGGTGAGCAATTGCTGTATTGGGCATCACTTGTTCTTGTACATTCCTTTGTGAGTATTATTATCATTGTTATCGTTATTGTTTCCTTGTCTCTTGCTGTCCTATTAAACTGGTTTTTATCTCAACCCACAAGTTTTTTCCCAATTCTCTGCCCCATCCCACTGTCGGAGGGGGAGTGAGCGGGCAGCTGCATGGTGCTTAGTTGCCAGCTGGGGCTAAACCACAACAAGCACGAACGATCAGCTGAGGGCTCTGTCACTTTATTTCCCATCCTGTCCTTTTCCACAGCAGTCTTCCCTCCACTTCCCTGAGGTGTGAAGGAGGCCCTAAGAAACAGAGAGCTGGATGAGGTTTCATAGGAAGCCAGTGAGCAGGCCACAAGTCAAGGGTCATGGCTAGGAAGTGGTATTTCTGCCGAATAGCTTATTTTCTGTGTATGGAGCTATGAATTAAGTGTATTCCTACCAGCTAGTGAAACACAAGAATGGGTTTCTGGGCATGTCAGTTTTCTGGACTTCTCCCCTTTTCCCAGGCTCATTTTCCCATCTGCAGTTACAAATTCAGACATGTCTGTGTTGATAACATGTGAGTCAACATGTTGGTGCACGTCATGCCTCTCTTGTCTGAGGCACATGCCATGATTTTGGTTTGGATCTCTCCTGGGTGTCTAGCCTTGAGCCCTGTGCTGCCTCCCGTTTCTCTGTTCACTGCCTGTGCCGCACGCCTGCAGCAGCGACTGCATGTCCAGCCTGTGAAGTCTGCAGATTTCTTCAGTATAAATTAGTAAGTTGGAGTCCTTGTTGCCTCTTACCATCATATATCACCATTACTTCCACACCCTGTTTTTCTTGCTTGGGTTGGTATACATGGATTCATTTGCTGCAGAAGGACCAATTTCCCTAACTTGCCGCTTTGACCATGCCACCCTACTTTCTTTGAAGCTACTGTCCATCGTCTGAGGTTGTCAGCTACTGTCAGTGATTGCTTGGTGAGGTCTGGCGCCTTCAGTAATCCATTAAACTTTTAAACAAGGTTTTGCTTACTGTACTTCAGCTGTGTTGGTCATCATGAAACTGGTTTTGGCAGTGAAGCTCACAGATGCCTAGCTAATAGCCAAAGGGACCGGTGCAGATGTATGTCCCATTGCACTGTCTGGGGCTGTTTGTTGTTGCCTTGTATGCACCCATCTGTCTCTGTTGTATCTCGTCTCATGCTTGGGCTGTCCCCTCTTAGGGACGTGGACCATCTTTCTGTTCTGTATTTGTCCAGTAGATGGAGTTTTTGCACATTTAGAGACACCACAGCCATTTTTTAAAAACTTTTTTTTTTCAGCTGAACCAATAATTTATGTAAGTGAAAAACAAAAACAGTTTTGAGGTCTGAGTGTCTCCTTGAATGACAGTAAGGGGTGGTAACTTGTCCTGAATTGTCAGAGTCTAACCTGAGTGCTGCCTGGGAGCCACGGGCAGACTGTGGCAGGTATGAGGGAGCCCAGAGCGGTGGTTTGAGCCATGCTGGTGCCTGCCAGCACAGGCCGTGCTGGCACGGCTGTCCCCAGGAGGGGACAGCTGGGGCAGCGGCAAACCCAAATGGGGGGGAAGGTGGTGTGAGGGCCCTTGGGCCACCCCAGGCAGCACTCTCTTCCTGGAGCTTTACCTTTTGTCCCAGCTGCTTACTTGCCCCTCTTGCAGTTGTACAAATCTTCACCTAACTGGTAAAAATAAATACGTAAATAAGATCATAATTCATGGTTTAGAGTATGCTCCCAAGTATTATGGAAGGTCAGACCAGTGAAATGAGGAATACAAGTGCTGCAAACAATGCTTCTTGCCCTGAGAAAACTTGGAAGAATGTTTTGCATGTCTTGGTAGCACAACAGTTATTTTTTATTGATGTAAGATGTGAGGAGAGTCCGACATTACATAACCGTGTCAAAACTAATGAAGTTGCTGGAAGCATTTCGCGTAAAACCTAGCCCTCACCGCGGCAGTCCAGTGCTGCCGTTGGACTGGAGCAGCCAGGTGTGCACGTGTGGTCAGTGCTAGTGAGAAGGAGTTCAGAGCAGTAGTTGCTGATGAGCAACACGTGTTGATGCAATGAAACAGTGATTTTTGTCACTCTCAAAGAGGGCTGGCTCTTGCACCATGAGGTGCAAACTCGTGACGGTTTAAGCTGATGTTAAGTAGCGGCTGCTGTGGTCCTGTTTCCCGCTTGCCATGCCCTGATGGCGTGGATCTGCTTGCTTACAGAAGGGTGAGCAGGACTGCACGTCGGTTCAGGGAGATGATTTGGCTGAAAGTGAGCATATGATGAAAGGTGCATGGTAGCTCACAGCTGTGGCACATCACCTGGCTGCAATAGGAGGGGCGGGAGGACCACAGCCGCCTGACGTCGGGCACCCTCTCCCATTAGCTGTGAGCGATGTAGCTGTAGCTGTGGATGAAAAGTTGAGCTGTTCCCGGGTAATGGGAGCCAGTGTCTCCCGAGATGTGTTCCTCAAATGGTCAATTCAGGACAGTCTGCGATGTCACCCTGACTTGTCAGCATGTGCCCGTGCATGCGGGTGCCCCTCGGTGAGGCAGCCGTTCCTGTCCCGTGCCCCTCTGCAGTGGGCTCAGAGCACCCTGCCTGTGGTGGGCAGCTGAGGGGCTTCTCCCTGGCCCTGGAGTCAGGAGAGCAGGCGGGGAGGGGGGGCAGCCAGCCCCCGGGGTAACGGTTTGGCTGGAGGCTGTGGCTGCAGTGAAGGTGTGGGAGCTGCCGGGGTGGAGATCTGCAGAAAGCCATGGGCGCCGTGAGCCCTTGGAGTAGGCAGACGTGGAGAGAAGAAAGTGGAGGAATGCAGACGCTTCCAAAAATAACTGCTTCAGCACTAGTGGTTTTTTCCCAACTTCTCTGTGAGTAACTGGAGCAGGTATAACTCGGTGGTTAGTTTTTGTGCAAAATTTTTTTCCCCAATTTTGCTGCTGGCCAATATAGTTTCTCTTGGCTTCTGGTGTGCATTCAAAGATGACAGATTCTACATACATTTGTCATTGTCAGTGAACTAAAGAATTGGGTTGTTTCCCTCCTCTCTTCCCCCGATGGAAATCCTGATGCGGGTTTAATATTTGAAGAGGATAGATTCAGTCAAGACTAATTTATCCAGAAAGTTTTATGTATCCCAGTTACTCTTTATGAGCATAAAAAGCAAGATATAAATGCATCTCAGGCTGTCCTAGCTTGTGAGTTCCATTTTTTAAATAATTTAAAAATAATACCTCAAGGAGCCTGAATATAGTGGCATACAATTTACTATTTCATGCCTACCAATGCTACCAGAGAGAAAGAAAAGCATCCGCCCAGCTACCTCTGTCCATGTTTTAGCAGGTAATAAATCGTGGATTATAAATTGAATTTTTGGTGAAAATTTAACCAGGATGCTGTAACTATTCATTTCTTTGTTTCTGCCTCCGAAGACTCCTGGGTTGGCACCGGTGGTATTGGGGTGCACAAGCCAGCCCTTAACTTGCCCTCTTTGCATGGAGGGGGGTTGAGGGTAGAGAGCGCGGGTATGCAGATTGGCAGATGTACTGGAGGTGAAGTGCGGCTGCCGCCTTTCGCAGAGACAAGAGCCCTGCTGAGGAACAGGTTCACTGCTCCAGGGGCCTGATAGGACCAGACTTGCTGCTTGTGGGACCACAAAGTGCGGTTCTGAATGAGCTCGTGGACCCAGACTTGAATTAGCCCAAGTAATCATGCTGCACTCCATGGCGTCGGTGAGCCTGCACGGTTGTTGCCTGTGGGACTGTGCAGCTGCCGCTCCATCTTGCATTAAAGGCTGTTTGTTTTTCTCCCCCTAGGGCCATCGTGTATTATTACTCCATAAATACTGTTCCACTACTGGGCGGAGGAAAGTGATGTGCGCTCTCAGCCCAAAGCTTTATTTTGGAGACGCTGCAAGGAAACAGTCAGGCTTTCTGTACTCTTAGGGCTTCGCTGTGAAATCATCGTCGGGTGAGTTAGGGACAGGGTGGCAGACGTAACTTTTGGTTCCCTTTTTTAGTAGACTTATTAGAACCACAAAGGGTGTGCAAGTGCATGCCTGTGTGTATATACCCACCCTCGTGACTGGGTATAACAGTCATACCTAAGGAGGGGGTGAGGCAAAATTATGAGAAAAATCCACTCTCTTTCCTTTTTGCTTTTCCCTACCCTAGCTGAAGTAAAGCTATCCTGGGTTTGATGTTGGTTACGTTTCTACAAAGCAGCAGTTCTGTTGGCTTACTGTTTTCTGGGCTATAGAGGACCAAGATGCTGGTGTTCTTGTTCTGAGAAGTAAATAAAACATTGTCCCTGAACTGTTTTATGAATAGAAGGTAAATTAGAAAGTATTTCAGTACTATCTATCAGGAAACTGTATCGGGTTTGCGTGGCAAGGTTTTGGCAGCGGTGGGGGCTGCAGGGGGTGGCTTCTGTGAGAAGCTGCCAGAAGCCTCCCCTCTGTCTGATAAAGCCAAGACGGACCCGCCGGTGGCCAAGGCCAAGGCCATCAGCGACAGTGGGAGCGCCTCTGAGATAACAGTTAAGAAGGGGGGAAAAAAAGGGCACGCAGCATTTGCAGCTGGAGAGAGGAGTGAGAATTGTGAAAACAACCCTGCAGGCACCAAGGTCAGTGCAGAAGGAGGGAGGAGGTGCTCCAGGCACCGGAGCAGAGATTCCCTGGCAGCCCCTGGAGAAGCCCACGGGGAGGCCGGCTGTGCCCCTGTGGCCATGGAGCTCCACGGGGGAGCAGATCTCCACCCGCACCCGGGGAGGGGCCCACGC
>NW_010517109.1:104698-106746 GCF_000687285.1 Phaethon lepturus | reverse complement strand
GGAGCAGCCTGTTCCTGAAGGACGGCACCCGTGGGGGACCAAGGCGGGAGCAGCCTGTTCCTGAAGGACGGCACCCGTGAGGGACCCGGGCTGGAGCGGTTTGTGAAGAATTACAGCCCGTGGGAAGGACCCAAGTGGAGGACTGTCTCCTGTGGGAGGGACCCCACACTGGAGCAGGACAGAGTGTGAGGAGTCCTCCCCCTGAGGAGGAAGGAGCAGCAGGGACAATGTGTGATGAACTGACCACAGCCCCCATTCCCCGTCCCCCTGTGCCACTCGGAGGGAGGAGGGAGAGAACTTGGGAGTGAAGTTGTGCCCAGGAAGAAGGGAGGGATGAGGGAAAGGGGTTTTATGAATGTTTTTTGAATAGCTACAGAGAGTACAAATAAAATGAACAATGGACCTTATTCAGGAGTCCTATATTTGAGAGATAGTGTTGATCTGTGTGACCAGAGTTGGAAAAGTAACCATTTTAAAAGATCACTTCATAATTTTAGCTGTTAGTTGTATGTCTGAGGAGATGTGTAAATGTTTACTGAGTGGGACACTGTAAACTGATGTGAAACTGTCTTGTGGGGAGATCACTCATCCTAGCCCTGCACTTCCCCTGGTACCTTCTTTGCCAGAAGGAGCAGTTTGATAAGATGGAAAGCGTGATGGTGAATGTCACCAAAACCTCATTGCAACAATGAGCAATAGCACACAAGAACAAAACTGAACTCCCCCGTCAACGTTTTTTGATCCATGCTCTTGAAGCTGTCCTCTTGTCTGCAGCCTCCCTTTGCCTTATGTGAAAGCAACTGCCTTCTCTTTTACAGATGTAGCTGCAGAGCTTTGACAGGCAACCGCTAACCCCTGTATACACAGGCTTTTCTTAAATCCTTCTTACTAAACACATTCTTATGACAAATAACCATCTTTGCAACTAAGAATGTAATCTTAGGTGATGACTTGTGGCAAATTTCCTATCATCTCTGAAAACAGGAAGAATTTTCTTGGCTTGATTCGTTTTTTCCTCCTGTTCTAGCATACAAAATGTTGGTGTTAAGTGTGCTTCTGTTACTAAATGTGATATTTGTATTACTAAAGGTGCCTTGTGGATTTCAAGATTTCACTTAGTTCATCCTACAACTGCCTTCCTAATGCAGTTGTGGAGAATGGGTATTTGGAATGCCGTTAGTGTGACACCAGTGTTAGTGTGAGGAGGTGTTGGGGGTAGCTGCTCCCAGCCGGGACGTGATGGTAACCAACTGGGACAGGCTGTGACTGGGATCTCTTCAGTCTCAGCTGGATGAAAACATTCGATGAAAGCCGTGCCTTTTCTGAACATCCTAAAGCATGGTCCTGTTGGCTCCTCTAATGGCACCAGTTCACTTAACCCTGTAAATTTTATACGTGTGTGTTGGGTGCGGTTGCAACAAGGGTGAATACTTAGTACCTAAAATCCTGTTGTGAGATGGAGAGGAAATGGATTTTCATGTCTATGGCCTTGTGTCTGTAAGTGCTGTCTTCAGGAGGTGAAGCCGAAGGGCCTGCTCCAGCCTCCGTAACGCGCTGGTTCTGAGCAAGGTGGCGGTGAGAAGTGACACCGTGCGTCCGCCCTGCAGCTCTCCTGGGAAACGGCCCCAGTCTCTGCCCGCTCCCCCCCCCCCCTCCCCGGCGCCCCCCGGCCCCGCCCCCCCTGCCAGTTCCTGCACCCAGTTCTTGCTGGGCCGCGAGCTGAGCCGGTTTAGTTCACTAACCCAGCAGAAAGTGGTCTGCCTTCTTTTTGGGTGGCAAATAGGGGAGAAAACCATTTTTTGTTGAGTTTAGTTGACAGAGTCTGCTTGTGAAGTTGTCTGACAAGTGTCAGAGCTGATGCAAGCTACAGTTCATATTTGCATGGCTTAGAGTACAGCAACAGCTTACACCTGCCTGCAGAAGCAACATTAATATAGTCATAAACTGCTGTGAAGTACTTTTCAAAAACTGGCTTTTGAGCGTGGCGGCACGTTGGGTGTCCACGTCCAGGTGCTGGCAGTGGTGCTGTGGGGACCTCGGGGGGGGGG
>NW_010517109.1:62665-104673 GCF_000687285.1 Phaethon lepturus | reverse complement strand
GCGCGCCTGGGGCTGCCTGTGCCAGACAGGGCCGGATCCAGCTGGTTCTGCAGCCGCCTCAGCGCAGGGCACAGCTGAGCCTGTCAGCGATGCCAGAGGCACCTCTGGAAAAGCGTTATTTAAGAAAGGGCAAAAACTCTGCCCAGGCACAGGAGTGAGGGGAAAAGTGAGAGAAACAGCCCTGCGAACACCAAGGTCAGAGAAAGCAGCCCAGAAAATCACTGTATGCTGGGTTTTGTTCGGTGTTTTTCTTTTCAGTG
Source organism: Phaethon lepturus (assembly GCF_000687285.1). Classification (NCBI taxonomy): domain Eukaryota; kingdom Metazoa; phylum Chordata; class Aves; order Phaethontiformes; family Phaethontidae; genus Phaethon; species Phaethon lepturus. The sequence continues at coordinate 104,413 of NW_010517109.1, read as the reverse complement.
TCTTGGATAGCTAATTGTAAAATGTGGAAAAATGCCAGCCCTTGGTTTCCATGGGTGTTGGGGGAGCAGTATTAACGCTTGTGAAACAGCCCAATACCCTGGAAGTTGGAGCCTGAGAAAAGTCTATGAGGAAATTCATTATTCAGTCTTCAGAACAAGGCTAAACACTGGATAAAATAAACGGGCATGAAATTAAAAAAGTGGGCGCGTGTTGCATGCGAAGGTACAGCAGCTGGAGCTGTGGGAGGCAAAAGTGTGTGTGACCGTGCATTTGCAGATTCGCAGTGCCTGTGCGTGAAGATTGCACGGGCAGTTTGGCCCTTTTTTAAACTGCTTTGTGTAAGTAATAATGCATTTAATATGCTTTTTGCTGCATTTTTATGGCAAAAGGAAGAGAGCTGTGGTTAAAACAGAAGGTCTCAGGGGTTCTGGTTTGCCAGAAGCGGTTCCTTGTGGAGGCGGTGGGAGCAGCCATGGTCTGGGGCGTCCCGCCTGGCAGAGCTCCTGCCCACGGGGCCTTTGCAGTGTGGCTGTCAGGTGCAGCGCGAGGGCAGCTGGAGACTGAATCATTCGCTCATTTCCGTAAGGAATTTCTCATTTATATTGATGATGTCAGTTCCTGGGTGCCAGACGCCATAAGAGCCTGTGCTGTGTTCAGTTTAGGCCTCGCACTGTGCTGGAAGTGTGGCTTCATGTTGAGGATTGGAGTCAGCTGCTGTCTGCTGAGGCTGGAGGGAGACTGTGGGAAGTGAGGCAGGTCTGGGGTGTGGGTCTGTGAAAAAGACAGTCCCAGTTGAGGTGTTGCTGGACTGGGTTATACTTATTTTCACTGGCATGGTATTCAGTGTTGTACTCTCAGTTTTTTAGTAGCAATTCCTTTTTAATTGAGTAGACTTCCTGTGGCACCCATGAATGTTGATTTCTGGGAACTTTTGGCAACTTATGGTTCCTGTCCACTCTAGATGTAGAAAGGCAATTTAATTAAACTGCAGTCTCAGAAACTATCTTGTTGATAGCAAATGCATGCTGTCTTGAAGCTGTAGCCATGTCTGCACCAGGAGATTAAAAAAAATTTTTTTTTAAAAATCTTTCTTCAGATTGGGGATAAGTTCTATTCATAAGTATATATCTCCTGCATTTCTGGGAGAAAGCCCTTAGGAGGAGGCTACTCAGAGAGAAGTTCAGACTTACCTTATACAGTTGGGTGCAGAGTAATGTAGCATTTCTTTTAATAAATTAAATTTTGTTTCTGGGCAATAAGCACACGATATGTATCTCCTGGTGGGTGGAGACTTTTACATAGTTGTGTTGGCACATGCTTCAGTAGCGTTAGTTAAAGACTGTCCTGCCAAGGGTAGTGGCTAAGAGAGCACACTGACCCGGGAGATCACCACCTTTTCAGTTTTCATGCAGGAAAGAAAATAATAGATATTTCATGGAGAAACAACAGAGCTGGACTAAGAGCCAGGCCTGGGGGTGGGTGGGGGGAAGAAGGTTGATTGAATAATGTTTGTGTTGTGTAACAGTTTTGGCCTTCTACCTACTAATGATTTTAAAGGTTTGTGGCCTTTAATAGTACATGTGCCACTTGGATGTTTATGTGGCTGATGTGAATGGGGTTGGCCAACACCAGTGAAGGAAGTGGCTGCATGTCATTGCCTAACCGTAGGATGTTGGGGACTGCTACTCACTGGAAACAAAGGCCAGTTGCCTCCCATAAGGTGTTTGCATAACTTGCATTTTTCATTCAACTGTTGACACAGTAATTGCCTGGGAATTTAATTCATTAAATCCAACCCTTGTTGCTAAGTTCCCCTCCTGTTGTAGACATCAATGGTTCAAGTCTCCTAATGGTAGTGCTTTTGTACAGAACTTGCTGTCTTCTGTACTTGGGATAAATAGCAAGAAACTTTTCCTTCTGCTGCTTTCCTTAAAATTTAAATGTAATGGAAATGTCACTTATTTTGTGAATTTTTAGTTTATGACTTCATCTATGTCCTCTGAGGCTTGTTAAAAGTCAAGATTTATTTTTCTGTCATTTGTCCTAGTACTCAGTGCTACACTTGATCATCGCTAACTTACTAGTAATTTGTCTCCACTGATTGTCTTGAATGTTTTATCTGATTGCCCATGCTAACAATTCAGCTTACACCATGCTCCTGTAGAATGATACTGTGTTTTGTTTAACACTGAGGAATCATGTGTCCAGCCTGAGTAACGGCTTCAGCGCTGTGTATCTTTTCATTGAGGCTATCATACACAGAGGACCATGCTGTGGAAGGAAAAGAATTTTTTTTTCTTTTCTTTTCTTAACCAAAAATGTATCTGGTGCATCAGCTGGGAGTGGGTTGAAGGGGAGAGTAATGGATCAGTCTAAGGACAGAGGATCTGTGCGAGCACTGTTGGTGGCTGTGTAAATTCCCTGGTGTTAAGGCTGACTGTTCAGTGCTGGGAGTGTCCCCATAAATGACACAGCAGGAGGACTCTACCATAGTGATGGCATGATGCGGATGACAAAGAACAGGCACGAGTAGCTGTTCTGATATACCTGACACAGCCCCAAAGAGCTGAAGATACTGAGGTGAGGGTGGAAGCTACTGAGTGGTGTTTTAGTTCCTTTAGTTTGCCTATGTTTCATGTTTGACTCGATTCTATACAAACTTTCTGTGGCTGGTTATGAAAAGATGTCACTCTCAAATTGGTACTGCTAAAATATAAATTTCTGGTAGCAAATTTACATTGAATTCTGAGACAGTCAGTATGTGGTTGGTTTTGGTTTTTTTGCTGGTGGTGGTGGTGGGGTTTGTTGTTTTTTTTTACTGAAATAGCTGAAGATCCAGTCTTTAGTTATTGGAAATAGGGGTAACATCACTGGCTTTAGTGATACGTTTGCTTTCATCATCTGACGCTTCTTCGGTTTATTTTGTTAACACCGAGGATAACACAATATGAAATACAGTTGCTTCTTTTGCAGGGTGTTTGCTGTTGCACTTGACATGATGATTGGTTTCAGAGAGACAAATATGAAGACTTTTAGTGTTCTAAGCTGTCCCTGTAGGAGTTGGAGTTATTTGGGACCTGCAATGTAAATTTCTAACAATAAATTGTATTGGGTGAGGAGGTCTTCATCTGCCTGTTTTGTGTGACTTTACCATCTGTAAGAATTACAGTTTTGCAAAGGTAGATACTTCTGTAAGAGAAACTATCAGACCTCTCTCTTCTTGGAAGTCAGTAGCACCCATCAGTTTCTGCTTTTAAGGTAGATGTTCATGGCAATCTCCACTGTGCTGGAAAGCACTAGTCAGGACGTGAGCTCACACACAGCATGTTGCTTGTCCCTTAGGTCTGTTCTAGCAATGTGGATTATAGTAGCTTGGCTCCTTGTAAATCTCTGGGCTTGTGATTACAGATACTTTTAGGAAGGAAGCTGGCAAACATGTCTGTCCAGTAGCAACCACATGACTACAGTTTGCTCTTTGAGACATTATAGTATATGCGGCAATCCATACCGCTTTTACTTTTCTAGTCTGGTTACTGTTTTCCATTCCCACTAACACACAGTTTGCTTTGAGGCATTTGCAAAATGGCTTTCTTCAGTAGCAAACTTCATGTTGTTTCCATCTGCACAAAACAAAAGACATTCTCTCTGAAAGACATAAATGAGGCTCACCAACTGCAGCTGTGTGCTGCACTGAAATCAGACTGGTAGAAGTAGCATCCCTGGAATGAGCAATTTTCACCATTAAGATTTGTTCTTTCTTGTTTCTTGGTGCTCTTTAACCTATGATATTGTTTCCCAGACTGTGAGGTGGCTTTGAATGGTGCTGAAAAAGAGGAGGAATCACCATGGGACCTCTTTGTTTTTGGTAAAGACTTCAAATGGGAAGGGGATGCAATAGCTAGAAAAATAATCTTTCTCCCTGCCTGTGAGGGTGCTATTTTCTATGCTAGTGCATATTGCAGAGTAAGGATCACTGAATATATTTATACAGAAGATTGCCAGCTCCTTATTTTGCACTGGAAACCTCATACTTAGAAGACTGTCCTGAGTTAAACTTCCCTTTAAGTCTGAATTCAGGATTTTTTAATTGAGGTTGTTGGAAGTCTGGCCTTCACAGTGATCTCTACGAGCCAATTCAACCTGTATTAGCAAGAAAATAATGTGCTTCTGCCTGGTTTCAGCTGGGATAGAGTTAATTTTCTTCACAGAAGCTAGTGTGAGGCTGTGTTTTGAATCTGGAGTGAGAAAAGGCTGATAACATACCCATGTTTTCAGTTGTTGCTAAGCAGTCAAGGACTTTTCAGCTTTCCATGCTCTGGCCGGCCAGCGAGGAGGCTGGGGGTGCACGGGAAGCTGGAGGGGACACAGCCAGGACAGCTGACCCAGGCTGGCCAGAGGGATATTCCATACCATACGACGTCATGCTCAGTATATGAAGCTGGGGGGGAAGAAGAAGGAAGGGGTGGGGGGACGTTTGGACTTATGGTGTGTGTTTTCCCAAGTCACCGTCACACGTGATGCAGCCCTGCTTCCCTGGGGATGGCTGAACCCCTGCCTGCCCATGGGAAGCGGTGAATGAATTCCTGGTTTTGCTTTGCTTGCGTGCGCGGCTTTTGCTTTGCCTGTTACACTGTCTTTATCTCAAACGATGAGGTTTCTCACTTTTACTCTTCCGGTTCTCTCCCCCATCCCACCATGGGGAAGTGAGCGAGCAGCTGTGTGAGGCTTAGTTGCTGGCTGGGGTTAAACCACGACAGCTTCTCTAAGTTTCAGTTTTACCTCAGTAACTAAAGGTTAACATCTGACTTCAGGCAAGAGGATTCCAAAGTTTTTGATGTAATTAGCTGACTAGTCTTATTTTGCACATGACCAACCTGGTCCTTTTTGAACCTGGCTAATTCCCTAACCACAGTGAATTCCACAGACTGATTATATGTTTCCTTTGCTGTCTGCCTTTTACTTTCGTCAAATATCATTCTGCTTCCACGTCAGGATTTTGTGTATGTGCCTGGAGCAGCTGAGGCCACAGGGGAGCTCCTGTGACCTATGGCTGGTGGATGGCCTAACAGCCTCCCTAGGTGAGCCAAACTTTCTGAGGATGAGATGACAATTTTACACCTGCTAAATCAGCATTGTCAGTGTTATCTTGCCCATACCGCTCTTTCCTTTGCTCAGCAGAAAACCTGGCAAAAATAGCTAACAGTTGTCATCAGTTTGGTCCTGTGAAATGGCTCACCTTGTCCCATCTGACACAAAAGGGGGTGGCAGCAGTGGGACCCTTCAGGGCAGTAGAGTGAGACCACAGCTATTCTGCACGTTGCCTGGTGAGGACAGGTCCAATCGTCCTCTGCCTTACTTGCTCGTTCCACCTTCCACCAACTCTTCTACCAACCAGCACAAGCATTTATGAGTCTTTGCTATGACGTGGGTGAAGGACCTAGTCAGAGTTTATGACAGCCTGGACTGAAGGAAGGCAGGTTTAACCCAAGTTCATTTCCCCGTCTGTTCTGTCTCTGTTGTGCAAGGTATGTGTTTGTTGACAGGAGAGGAGAGCGCATGGGAACAGGAACAAGTGGTGGGTGAGCCAGCTTCTAGCAGCAGTGCTCAATTAGGTTGTTTAAAGTGTCTCTGAAATTGTGGCCTCTCATGTCTGTGTAAAGCTGGATAAGCCTGTTCCTGAATGCAGCCAGTGCGTGTGGTATTCATTGGTAGGGATGCTGCCTGTAATTCCTGTGTTGAACTTTTCTGTTCCAAAAGTCAGGTGTCACTGAATTTTCTCTTCCCCCCTACCCCGCCCCGGATTTTGGAACTTGTTAAGGTATTTTGGGAGTGTGAAATGGCATAAAAAGAATTTAGATCTAGGGTTGATGTAGGCAGATTCTCTGTTGGAGCATTTGTTTACCTTTGCCTTACAACCACAAAAAATGGTCTCAAGGAAAATGAAAAAATACAGATGTTTAAACTTCCATCTTTCTTATAAGATCAAAAGATGCCCTTTTTTTTTTTTTTTTGAGACATTTAGAAAACTGAGCTTTTCTTTATGCTCTGGGAGTTTTTCAATACAGGAAAAATGCAAAAGGAAACTGGTCTTACGCTTTATATACAGCATTTTAAAGGAACAAGCTAGTAAGGTGGAGACACTGTAGGTGGAGTTTGATACATAATTTTTAACTCCCTTTTTCACCCACAGGCACTTCTTTGCAGCTGTCTATGATGTGAGTCATTATCTCTAGCAGCTCTTTGAATAAAGCCTTGCTAAATTTCTTGTCGCACCAGATGAGGTATAAGCTTTTCTTTGGAAAATAAAAAACTAGAAGGAAAATGTGAGGCCTGTAAAATGGCTCTGGGATTTAGTATGGAGAGGTGAGATTTTAGGATGCTTAGACACAATGGATTGCACGTTTGGCTTTTCAGTGAAGGATAAGGTAAGGTTTTCTTTACTTGAAAGCAGATGTTCCTTTGTTCTAGTGTGGTTAGTCACTTCATGCTTTGCTTTAGTTACCTCATGTGAGACTTCTATGATGGCGAGAGCAAAATCTATTTCTCCTTTAGAAAAACTCATAATGGATTTTATATGGTACAGACAGGAAGATGAACCCCAGAAGGCTCATGGTAAAATAAAAAACGATGAGCAAATGCAGCTGGTATGCTCTGAAGCATTCCTTGTAGTTAATTTCTGTGTATTTTCATTGTAATTCTCCCTTCTTACAGTGGCAGGAATGGAGAAATTCACCAGGGAAGAGGGTTATTGGGAGAAAAATGATAGTATCTCTAAGAGATATTCTGCCTTGTAATACTGTTTTTACTACTTTTCCTAAAATTCTGTTAGAAGTATCTCTGTTATCCTAACCTTATTTAATGATGTGTATTTGGGGCTTTGTTTCCATCATCTCTTTGAATCTAAAAATCACCAAGTAAAACTGGGATATTTTTTTTTTTATTAATCACTTTGTAACCTCTACTAAGTGCATGCACACACAGAGTTGTCTCTAAGTATGTTTAAATGATTCTGTAAAACATTTTCAAGTCCAAGGAACTTTCTTTTGCCAAGCATAATCTGCTTCAGACCTGATGTTAATTGCTGTTCATGGGGCTCCCATAATTTTATGGAGAGTCCGTGAGATGAATCTTTTTGAACATGGTACGTTTTACTGATCTGAAGTTGTAAATTATGTTTTTGAAGGTGTATTGGCTGTAAAAGTGCATCTAAAATAGTACATATAGACTGCAGTGTGCAAATTTAACCGAGTGTCCTGTCGGAGTAAATTAGTTCATACGAAGTGCTAAGCTGCTGTGGGTAAAGCTAATTCAGGTACCTTCACACATCTACTTCTGTAACTGTAGCATAAGTGTATCTCTAGGTGCTTGTACCAAATTGTGTGCATGGCTGCTAGCACTAATGGTAAAGGCTTTGAAATATTGAGCACTTTCTCGAGAAAGCTGTTTCAGATCACACCTCCATGCCAGTTTAAAAGAGAAGGTCTGGAGAGACATGTGACAGCCTTCAGCCACATCCTAGCCTGGCTGTTTGCCTCCCCGGCCCGCAGGTCTTACAGTGTAGGAGATGCTGCTTGTAAGGCACAAATCTCAGCATGAAATGAAGCCTAGAGTTTGCTTTGTCTTGAGTAACTGGGAGGAATTTTTGTGCATCTTCACACATTGTGCTAGTGGTGGCATTTTCTAATCTTTACAGTATCCTGGTGAGAATAAATATTAATTGCTTTAAGACTGGGGTAACATAACTATGTTCTTAAAAAAAAAAATCTGACAAGTGAGTTCTGGCAGGTTTAATTGTGCAGGTATCCCTTTCCCTGTACCTGTACGTTTTAATTCTCTTGTATTTAATCTGTCATGGCTGGAAAGTGTCAGGCTGGTGTGCTTCTGTTGTTCCAGTTAAGGAGGAGATAAGCGCTGGCAAACTGTGCAGAGCTTCCTCAAATTTCAGTGCAATAGTGTAAAACTGTAGCAATTTCAAACACATTCTGCTTATTCACCTTCCTTCAAATTTCACAGAGGTTGTGTTAAAATACTGGAATTCTGGCTGTCCTGGTGTCTGCCTTGGACACGGTTAAGCGTGACCGGTGAAAACCAGGGGTTGCAGTGGTTCCAGTGACTACTCTCTGCAACAGCTGAGAGAGGCTGACTTAGGGCTGCAGGCAGGTAGGTTGATGCTTGCTTCCTTCTTTTGCAAAGTGATGTGAATGAGTCTTTTGACAAGTCTCAGAGTTCAAAACTAAACAGCAGAAACCCATCCGTCTTCTGCATATAGATTGTTAGAAGTGGATACGAAGGAGTCACAGCTATGGAAGAGAATAGAGTATTTCAGTTGGAAGGGACCTACAATGATCATCCAGTCCAACTGCCTGACCACTTCAGGGCTGACCAAAGTTAAAGCATGTTATTAAGGACATTGCCTTTTAAGTGCCTTTTAAACACTGACATGCCTGGTGCATTGGCCACCTCTCTAGGAAGCCTGTTCCAGGGTTTGACCAACCTCTTGGTAAAGACAAGCTTCCTCATGTCCAGTCTGAACCTTCCCTGGCACAGCTTTGAGCTATTCCCAGGCACACCTGTCCCTGGATCCTGGGGAGAAGAGCTCAGCACCTCCCTCTCCACATCCCCCCCTCAGGAAGCTGCAGGCAGCCATGAGGTCGCACCTCAGACTCCTTTTCTCCAACCGAGACAAACCCAGAGTCCTCAGCCTTCCCAGTTTCATGGGACGAAGATGACTTGAGGTCTACAAATGTACTTGACATAAATCTGACATTAGTTGTTTTGGGAAAGGTTAAAACATTCAACTTTATATTCCTCAGGAATAGAGGGAGACACGTGCCTACGGGGCACTAGAGAGCAGGTAGGCTTGATAGGGTGTGTGGGTGGGAAAAGGTATTGGATGAAAATGGACCAATAGACAGATAGAGGTTCCCTGAAGACCACGGAAAGCATTGAGTTTGGATTTTGCTCCAAGAAAAAGCCTTCTATGCCTTCAAGTTTGCAGGTGTTAGTATTTCAGTAGACAGAATTACATGAACTGTTGATGAGTTCCTTTAAAGTATGTGGAACAGAAGTGGAAAAGGGATAATACAAAGGGAAAAAGGGAGTGTGCCTGCATTTCTTACAGAAGCAAAATTATCATCTCGTGCAAGACTTGTTTCCTTGGAAAACAATAAGGCTATTTTGAAATATGAAGTTTGCCTTCATGTGACAAGCTTGTCATGCACGCACTTGCATAACAAGTGATACTAAATGTTATACTTGGGAAGGTGGTTTCAGCTTTTAAAATAAAAATAGAGCAGTGTAGGGCTTAGTAATTTCATTGTTCTTTCACATATGCCTGTGCTTCCCACCCCCTTCTTTTGTGTCTTAAAATAAATAAATAATAAATTGGGTCACTGGCAAAAGATGTTTTGAGACTTGCTTTCAAAGCTGTTTCAAGAATAGATAGCAAAGGCAATTCCAAGTGAACAAATAGGAAACTATTTATGGGTCCCAGTTTCACAGTACTCTGAAATAACACAGTTTTTAAAGGATGCTGGTCTGTTTGGGGTTTTTGTGGGGGGTTTTTTTTTGTTTGTTTTGTTTTAAGTTATTTTCAGAGTTTTTAAGTCGTCAGTGTTTTCTGTTGTCCTCCACAAGAAGAGCTGGCAGCTTTCCTTTTCAAGCTGAAATGAAAGATGGTAATTATGTATCTACAATTGCTTGAGCTTTAAGAAAATACCAAATACTGTGAGTTGGTAAAACCGTGGCAAATGGGTAATTCTGAATGTCTGAGGGACTTCAGAATGTCAGGAAAAGAATTTCTTAAGACCTTAGAAATTTTTTACGGCTGTTTCTCCACTGAACGCTCTTTGCGCTTACTTGTGATTATGAATAACATAACTTTTCTTATTAACATAATTTTCTTAGGATTCCCATTTATTCTCCACATAACTGCTATCAGCTTCAAAGTGCTGCTAATCTGATTATGTCATTGCATTTTACTATGAATGCACCTGAGGTGGGTTTTTTTGGGTGTAATTTCTGCAGCACTGTCTGGAAAGAAGGAGCTCTATAGTGGGTGAAAGAAACTTCTACATACCTCACCTCCTTTCCTCCTAAATCTTCGTTATAAAAATAGCTTCTCTTTCATCAAGAAATACCTTCACAAATAAAAAGGGTATTATAAAATTACTCTTTGTTCCTCTAAATGTAGGTTTATTATGTCCTGCTGTTAGTCAGGTCCTCTCTTCAGTGGACAGCCTCTTGATCACAGTGACCTTGCTTGCATTGTCTGCCTTTCTCTGTCAATCTGTCATCTCTCTTTGCTGGTGTCCCTGGTGATGTAACCCTTCTATCTGGAAACTGGCCAGTGTAAAATCTGGTACGGGGCTGGCCGTAAAGAACTGCTGTCTGTACTGTCCCCAGGCTCCAGACATGTGTTTTGTTTTCTAGATCCACTTTCTGTTATTACAGTAATTCTACTAGAACACCAGTGTAAATTTTCACTTGGATATTAACTACCTTAACAGCTTTCAATAGCTTTCTAGTAGTCCATGATTTCATCAATTTGTCATGTTGCAGGTGCCATTAAGATTGCATTTTAACACTGGTACTGGTGTGTTTTCTATTTTTATTATTTTTGCTACGTTTCTTTGTTTAATCTTTTACTCTCTTCCCAAGACAAACCCAGTACATCTCAAAGCTACCTCTTCAGTGAGTTTTCCAAGCAAATTGCAAAACTGTTAGTTCAAACATATGTCAGATACATGATGTCATCTGCATGAACTAAAGGGCTTAATTCTGCTCATCCAGTGTCATGCTCTTAAACTTACCTAGCATTCAGTTTTAAACCCTGAATCAGCAGTGATTCAAGTCAGATATTGATGCTCACAAGGAACCGTGGAATGCGTTGCTTTATGTACAACTTATTTTAGAGGACAACGAAAGTATTCATACATCACTTGTAAATGCAGTTACCAGGAGTGCCATATGGGCTTTTTTATAATGCTTTCTTCAAGAATAAATCTGCCTGCCTTTTTAAATTCAGGAAAACAATACTTCATTTTAATCTTCTGCCTCCCCTCCCTTTAATCCATCAATTTCAGGGTGAAAATTATCTGGTAAATATAACTTCAAACTGTCTGAGTCTGCTTTCTGTCTGCAAAAGTTCCCTCTAACCTAGTTGGTTTGTTATTTTTTCTGAGTACTCTCAGCAGGTGTCTAATTTATTATTGTCTTCTGCGATCTGGATCATCATGATTTCCTTTCTTTAAAACTTCTGCAAATTCTGACATTAGACAGGAATCTGGTATTTCCTCTTCATGTTTCATTCCAATTTGCTGATAATTTTTCCAGTGATTTTTGGACAGTTCAGATGCTGTAAGCTTGAAGGGGGCTTGTAAGAAAGATGGAGACAGACTTTTTAGCAGGGCCTGTAGTGATAGGACAAGGGGTAATGATTTTAAACTAAAAGAGGGTACATTTCGACTAGATCTAAGGAAGACGTTTTTCACAGTGAAGGTGGTGAAACCCTGGCCCAGGTTGCCCAGAGAGGTGGTCAATGCCACATCCCTGGAAACCTCTGAGCTCAGGTTGGACGGGGCTCTGGGCAACTTGATCCAGTTGCAGATGTTCCTCCTTCTTCAGATTTTCCTCATTTTTACAGATTTTCATGCTGTTGTCTAATAAATCTTCCATGTCAGTACCAGTTTTACCTTGCAGAGATGCCATCTTCATCTAGAATACTTGCATTTAGATGGGACTTCAGGGTGCAATTAGCTATTTTAAAGTTCCTTCAGTGTTTCGACTACTAGTTTGATGTTTCCTGTCTGTTCTGTGGGATACTTTTTATATATTTTGTTTTGCTACTGTAGTTATATTTGTAAATGTTGGATCTGCTGCTTTCATTCTTTTCCCATTCTTCGATTTCCGTACCAGTTTGCTCAAGGTTTTTACTATGTCTGTGCTCCAGGAAGTCTCAGCTGGTCTGTCTTCTACTTTGTAGCTTGTTTAGTTTTCCCTAGTAGATGTATTGATCTCAGGAACTTATGTTACTTACAGAGCAGATGACAGACATGTATGGGGTGAGATTTCTGTAACCAGAAGTTAGAGACCAGCATTATTCTGCAGGCATTAACCTATATCTCAGTATTAGGCACACATTACTTTAATCTATTAAGACCTTGTGTGACTGTATATATTCATGGTAGTTGAGGAAACCTATTGTTACTGCATGATGTCCAGTGTATTTGGCAGCTGTAGAGATTAGAAACAAGAGACTGCATTTTACTTCTAATAGCAGTTGGTTTGGTATTGCCTGATACCCTGCTGAATTCCATCTAGTTGCGTATGTGTCTCTGTGACCCAGTGCTACCAATGATGAAAAGCACAGAGAGAAGAGGTGTATTAAAGTTCATGCAAGAACTCTGAGGGTAACGCAGGCTTGAAGTATGAGTTACAAAATCCTGTCTTGGAACACTCATAACTGGTCTGTTACTGATACAGTCAGTGTGTTTTTTCCCATGTCCCTGTTTTTGTTAGACATTGGGTGCTGTAATGTGGCCGTGAGTTAAGGGTCAGCCGTAACAGGGAGAGGAGCTGATCCAGAAGCCGTGGTTGTAGTGTTGGGGCACCGGAAGGTCTGTGGCAGTTGACATGTTGGCTGCAGCGAGGACGTGGGACAGGCTGAAGGCTGTTAGCGTGCAGTTGGTGATGGTTCGATTGAAGGGGTTGCCAACCTCAGCTCTCTGTCCTGTCTGCCTTGCAGCAGTTTTTCCCCTGTGTTGGTAACAGCTGAACAGCTTGTGGTACATCAGCTGAACTGCTGTGTTTTGCAGCCAGGTGCATTAGGTGAACCAGACTGCTGGTTCACCTGAGCTTGTTAAGAAGTAAACTTCAGCTGTTTGGGAGCTGAGGTGGGAGCAGCTTAGCCAGCACTGCTGCAGGAGCAAGCCATGCTTTTGGAGGAGTTAAGTGTTTTGGTCACCCCATGTCAATTCCCTGCAGAAGATCTCAGCAGACTGAATCTAGAGTTGTGGGCTGCAGTGCACATGGGCCACTGAAGCAGCTGGGTGCCAGCACCTATGCACTCACACAGGCAGGAGCTGCTGCCGCTGCCAGCAGCAGTGTACCTGGTGGTGGTGTGAGAGCAAGATGTGTTCTGGAAACGCCAACGTGCCCCGAGCACATGTGGAGTGGTGGTGTGCACTGCTGTGCAGTGAATGCTCTGCTAGTTCTGGCCAGTGTTGCCTTACTGAGGAGCAGAAGCTCCTGCTTCGTAAGTATAGATACCTTTAGAAAAGATTACTCTGGGGTTTTATTGTAGTAAGGATTCATTATGCAGCACAAGCTTGTGGTGGGTGTTGTGGGGTGTATTTTTTTAGGGTGTGCATTTGTTTTCTTAAAGGGAAGGCTTATTTTAATGTTCATTAAGAACTTGAGTCATTTCTGACTTTTTCTGGCTGAACATACTTGGATGCCAGGAAGATATTTTCAAATTATAAATTATTGGCAGGGAATAGTTTTAAGACTTCTACGCATCAGAACATGTGGAACAGTTAAAGTGGTGGAATGAATGCTTTCATCCTTTCCCATTTTAGCTGAATACAGTAAGTGCATGCTAGTAATAATGTTGTTATATAACAAATGCAGAATCATTTAGAAATTTACTCAACAATATACAGTGTTGAGTATTTTTCCACAAGAATAGAAAAGCATTGTTTGCTAAATGTTTAAAATATTGTGCATTTTTCACCTGAATTTAATTTTTAAAAATAGGTGAGTCAGGATGAAAAGGCAGATTATAATATAAAATACTTTTCATAGTCTTCTCTCATTTTCTGCAACCCTTTTGGGAAGATTAATGTTGAATCCTATAAGGCTGTCTTAATGTCCTTGCTCTGCTAACAGAGCTCTAATTCTGCAGTCATTTCAGACAAGTGAGACTTTTCTTTCTGTGGACGTATAAACCCATATGTTTTATCTGGAGCTGCTGAATCTGTGATGCTTAAAAATTAGATGGTTTGTTTACTTGTTGCAATCTGAGTCTGATTCTAAGTAACAAGTTTCTTAAAAGCTTTACTGTGTGTTTTATTTACAGACTTCCAAACACAAGAAATTTAATACTAGTCAGATGTATTCTAGTCACTAAGAGTTTATGTAACTGCAATGTAAAGAATTGCCTAATTATGACCGTTGGAAAATCTGTCTTGTTACTTGAAATTTGTTGAAGAATGATCACAATGTTGCACGGTTGACTTGCTGAAACACCCAGTTCTGAGGAGCCAAATGAAATCAGAAGGCTTTGGAAACTGGGGAGTGGCACCAAAACTGAAGGGGAGGGGGGTGTAGGGTTACTGTGCCAGACTAAGGAGTACATTGCAGTATGATTACTCAGACTATTCAAGTGTATTTTTTTAGTTTCATTTATTCATTTTTAAAAGGACTTAGCTAATTCCTTGACCACACTTGCACTTCTAAATATTCATTTTTTTGAGGCATTTAACTTTTCTGTATAGAACATAATCTAAATTAATGAGCAGTGTACAATGTGATTTGAAACTTTACATTTGGAATAAGGAAGTTGTTAATTTGAATTTGTGTTGAAATACACTGGGTACAGCCATCTTTAAACAGTGGTGATGGCGATGATAGTTGTTTGCATCTGTGTTTTTAAAAACTGACTCTGGGATCAACGAGTGCTAACACTTTTACTTCAATATAACCATAGGGCCATAGGAAAATTCAGTCCTGAAGGGACCTTAGAAGGTCTCTAGTCCAACCTTGTTTTCAAAGCAGGATCAGCTGTGTGGTCACACCAGGTTGCAGCATACTAGATGCTTACAAAGTGTAAATGATCACCTGGAACCCATCCACATGCAATCCCCCAAAATTCCAATCTCTTTCTCAGTCTCTAGTGCACCCATGCAGTGCCTGTTGCTGACAGTGTGGGTTAGAAGCAGCCCTTGGCCCTTTGGAGCATGTTCGGGATCTAAAACACCTCTTGTTGGAGATGTAGCGTCTGTAGCTTTATGTGCACCCATGCTGTCCCCTGTAATCTGCTGAAGGCATGTGCACACACATACACAGAGCCAGGACTCAGTCTGCTCGCACCACGGTACCCATGGTGTCCGGTAGGGAGGATGCCCTACGCAGTCTAGATGGAGGTGGTGATGCTGATGGGGCAACTTCTGGCAGTGTCAAACCAGGTTGGACTGCTCCTTTGTTCCCTCCTTTCTGTCTGCACTGTTTAAAAAATAAAAATTAAAAAATATGATGCTTCTATTACAGTTGTTTTCAAGTTGACTTTTCTCTTTTTCAGAAGTCTTCTCATAACCCGCTGGTTATTATTTAATCCATTTTATAGTCGTATTCCTCCCTAGCATTACCAGGTTTTGATTGAATAGTATCCCGAGTGCTACTTTGTTCTGTGGTCTTGGGTTTGGAGGATCCCAGTTTGGGGAGGGAGAGGAGTGGAAAGGAGTAGTATTCATGCATGTTCATGTCTCAGATGCAACATCCAGGTATATCCGGAATTGAATGGATATACTGAAATTATAAAGCAAAGTAGACTTCTTCATTGGGGAAAAATATGCGTATACCCTGTTGGGTTTTGGTTTGACTTAGATTTGGTTGAATCTGTATATCCGTTTTCAGTAAACAAGTTTTCAATGATAAGCATATTCTTTTATGGTGGTCTAGGGCATCATGTGCATCTACCATTCTTCCCCTTTCCATCTTCCCTGATATTATTAACAGTATTTTCAAAGTGCCCACTTCCTTATATGTGATCTCTGCTTTCCGTCACGTGTCATGGTTGTGCCTTCACTGCCCTTCATACTTACTGGATCTGCATCTAGTCCTTTCTTTGCTCAGCTGTGCTTCCACTGATGGTCAGTGTGCTAATGCTCATGGTGGCTTGCTGTGGATAGGAAGCTTAAGGCTGCTGCGGGTCAGTTACAAGTCTCTCTGTAAACCTGATCAATTTTATATAGGTGTTAAGATTCTTACAGTAAAGCCACGACAGAGAGAGAGTATGGTAAAATATTGTCGTGGTGTAACCCCAGCCAGCAACTAAGCCTCACGCAGCCACTCGCTCACTCCCCCACAGCGGGACAAGGGAGAGAACCGGAAGAGTAAAAGTGAGAAACCTCATCGTTTGAGATAAAGACAGTGTAACAGGCAAAGCAAAAGCCACGCACGCAAGCAAAGCAAAACCAGGAATTCATTCACCGCTTCCCATGGGCAGGCAGGGGTTCAGCCATCCCCAGGGAAGCAGGGCTGCATCACGTGTGACGGTGACTTGGGAAAACACACACCATAAGTCCAAACGTCCCCCCACCCCTTCCTCCTTCTTCCCCCCAGCTTCATATACCGAGTACGATGTCGTATGGTATGGAATATCCCTCTGGCCAGCCTGGGTCAGCTGTCCTGGCTGTGTCCCCTCCAGCTTCCCGTGCACCCCCAGCCTCCTCGCTTGCCGGCCAGAGCATGGAAAGCTGAAAAGTCCTTGACTGCTTAGCAACAACTGAAAACATGGGTATGTTATCAGCCTTTTCTCATTCCAGATTCAGAACACAGCCTCACACTAGCTTCTGTGAAGAAAATTAACTCTATCCCAGCTGAAACCAGGACATATTCTGCTGGGCAGATTTGTTCTGATTGGCAAATGGCTGGTAACAGACACTTTCTATATAGGAATAACCAATACTAATTGTGTTTAATATGCCCTTTAGATAAAATGTCTGAGATTAGGATTGAGTAGATTGTTTCCACTGTACAGTCTCTCCACGAGAAACTCAGGTAGGCTGACTGCATTTATATATTTCAGAGGCATTCTGAAGTCTTGAACCTTTCATCTTCATTTCTTGTGTTTCTGTTGACACAGTGGTTTGTGTGTGTTTGGTTTTTGTGGTTTTTGGCGAAATGAACATCTGAGAGCAGGTGTTCTAGTGATGGATCCATATTACTATGTTTTCATGACTAGAGTAGTTGAATGTTTTGCTTAGATTTGAATAGCAGTTGCTTTTCTAAAATAACGGCATGGCATTTGCAGTTACAGGCCTTCAAACATGAAGTGAATTCACTTTGTTAGAAGACTCCTAGTCTTGTGTATGTTTTCATTATGGAGATATTTCAATACCCTTGATCTCCTGTGTCTCTGTCCAGAGAAGTTTTGAATTTCCTGAAGAAGTTTTGCAGATAATACTAGAGTTTAGGAGGATGAGCCTTCATTTGTGATCAGCAACAGAGCTTTAAAGATGACACGGCACCAGGGTATAAGAGGAATATCACAAAGAAACTGTAAAAACCAAAACAAACAAAGAAACAAAACGCAACCTTAATTATTGTAAACTTGACCTTTTCTTCAACAATACTTCTTATGAAAAGGTTTTTGAGCTTATGAAGTCTCATGTTTAAAGTGTAAGAGTATGTTTCGAGCATTAAAAAAGTGATTACTTATTCATTGTACAGTAATGCCTCTACAGTGGCAGTTTTTTAATGGCTCCTTAAGAAAGAATATGCTCTTTATCATGAGACATTCTGGCTATGATGTGTTTTGTTGTTCAAGCACAATTTTGTAGTTTTGTTTAGCATTCCTCTTGTAAGAATCAGTCAGATGTTTTATGGGGGGGAAATGTAACATGTGATTTCAGCAGTATTTTGGAAAGAGACAGGGTTAGAGAAAAGCTGCAGTAAATATTTACTTTACTTTGATGCTATTTACCAAGTTTGTCCAGGATGATAATTAGAAATAATGGAGAGGCTTGCTCTCTGCAGATTGCTTCTGTTATCTGGGGCAGTGGGGAAGGAAGTCCAGTAATGTTTGAGTTTTCCTCTTGCCTGAGTAGCACGAGTGCCGTGATGCTATGGAGATAGGAGGGCATTAGGCACCTGGCTGAAGTGCCAGCTCTGGATCTGGTGAATTTGGCTTCAGCCTTGCTGGGCAGAGCTGGTTTTTGCAGAGCCACCTTGGAACATCTGCTTTTTTCTTCTTGGCATTTTCTTTATCGGTGGATTTATTAGCTGAGTCACAACACTATTCAAATGTTTGGAAATAGCTCAGTTCAGCATTGTGCTGAAACTAGAAAGTCTTCCTGAACTCAGGAGAGCTAGATACTGCAGTAGAATCACACTTGAGTCATCCTTTTTTTTTTTTTTAAGATCTGCTGATTTAGAAACAATTTCTTTTGCCATATTTCAATTTGATTTAGACATTAACTTCACTGAAATTAGATGTGATGGTTCCGTGTTCCCAGTGGAATTGGCTGAAACCTGTAAGCTATAACAAACTGTCTTGTTTTCACTGAGACCTTCCTTTCAGTTGACTAATGTAAAAACACAGCGTTCTCCAAACAAAGATGTAGCTCAAGAGGATTGACTGAAATGCTTCCTTGAGCATTTGGCTTCTGTAATATCTCTTAAACTAGGAACTACCACATACTCCCAATAACACCAGGAGGCCTGCGTGGATGCACAAGATGCTCCTGAACAATCTCAAACATGAAAAGGAAGCCTGCAGAGGGTGCAAGGAAGGACAGGTAGCCTGGGAGGAATACAGAGAACTTGTCCGAGCAGCCGGGGAGCTGGTGAGGAAAACTAAAGCCCTGATAGGACTAAATCTGGCCAGGGACGTCAAGGGCAACAAGAAAAGCTTCTGTAAGTACATTGGTGATAAAAGGAAGAGTAGGGAAAATGTGGGCCCTCTCCAGAAAGAAACAGGAGACCTGGTTACCCAGGATATGGAGAAGGCTGAGGTACTCAACGACTTTTTTCCTCAGTGTTCATGGGCAGGGGCTCAAGCCACACTGCCCAAGTTACAGAAGAAAAAGGCAGGGACTGGGAGAATGAAGAACTGCCCACCGGAGGAAGAGATGAGGTTCGAGACCATTTAAGGAACCTGAAGGTACAGAGGTCCATGGGACCTGATGAGATGCATCCATGGATCTTGAGGGAACTGGCAGATGAAATTGCTAAACCACTGTCCATCATACTTGAGAAGTTGTGTCAGTCCAGTGAAGTTCCCACTGTCTGGAAAAGGGGAAACATAACGCCTGTTTTTAAAAAGGGGGGAAAAAGGAAGACCTGGGGAACTACAGGACAGTCAGTCTCACCTCTGTGCAAGATCATGGAGCAGATACTCCTGGAAACTACTGTAAGCCGTAGTAGTACGTGAAAAATACAGAGGTGATTGGTGATGGCTAACATGGCTTCACTAAGGCCAAGTCATGCTTGACAAATTTGGTAGCCTTCTACGATGGGGTTACAGCATTGGTGGATAAGGGAAGAGCAACTGATGTCATCTGCCTGGACTTGTGCAAAGCATTGGACACTGTCTCACAGGACATCCTTGTCTCTAAATTGGAGAGACATGAATTTGACAGATGAACTGCTGGGTGGATAAGCAACTGGCTGGATGGTTGTACCCAAAGAGTTGTAGTCAATGGCTCACTGTCCAAGTGGAGACCAGTGATGAGTGCTGTCCCTTAGGGGTCATTATTGGGACTGGCACTGTTTGTCCGTGTCGTCAGCAAAGATGTTAGTGGGACTGAGTGCACCCTCAGCAAGTTTGCTGACGACACCAAGCTGTGTGGTGCGGTTGACATGTTGGAGGAAAGGGATGCCATCCAGGGGGACCTTGACAGGCTTGAGAGTTCAGCCCGTGTGAACCTTGTGAAGTTCAACAAGGCCAAGTGCAGGGTCCTGCACCTGAATCAGGGCAATCCCAAGCACAAATACAGGCTGGGCAGAGAATGGATTGAGAGCAGCCCTGCTGAGAAGAACTTGGGGGTACTGGTGGATGAAAAGGTGCACGTGAGCTCGCAGTGTATGCTCATAGCCCAGAAGGCCAACCGTGTCCTGGGCTGCACCCAAAGCAATGTGGCCAGCAGGTCAAGGGAGGGGATTCTGCCCCTCTACTCTGCTCTGGTGAGACCCCGCTGCAGTGCCACATCCAGCTCTGGAGCCCTCAGCACAGGAGAGGCATGGACCTGTTGGAGCGGGACCAGAGGAGGCCACAAAGGTGATGAGAGGGCTGGAACAGCTCTGCTGTGAGGACAGGCTGGGAGAGTTGGAGTTGTTCAGTGTGGAGCAGAGAAGGCTCCAGGGAGACCTTATAACAGCCTGCCAGTACCTGAAGGGAGCCTCCAAGAAAGCTGAAGAAGGACTTTGTACGAGGGAGTATAGCAATAGGACAAGGGGTAATGGCTTTAAACTGAAAGAGGGTAGATATAGATTGAATATAATGAAGAAATTTTTCACCATGAGGGTGGTGGAACCCTGGCACAGGTTGCCCAGAGAGGTGGTAGATGCCCCATCCCTGGGAGTGTTCAAGGCCAGGTTGAATGGGGCTCTGTGCAGCCTGGTCTAGTGGAATGTGTCCCTGCCCGTTGAAGGAGGGTTGGAACTAGATGATGTTTAAGGTCCCTTCCAACCCAAATCATTCTGTAATTCTATGGTGCTTGTAAATACATTTGAGTCTGTGTTTTGTCTGGACACAGAAGATACTCTGATTCATGGTTTTGGAAGTTTTACCTCTTGCCACAACTCAGTGTGATTACCATGATACTGCATCCTAATAAAGAAAAAATTATACAATTTCCTGTAGACTTTTGCTGGGTTTGTGAGAAGTATGCAGTGAGACAAGCGAGGCTTGTATAATAGGCTTCAATGATATTTCTTATTTACAGCTAATTCCAAGTGGAGAAGAAAACTGTTAAAAAATCGGTGTTCTGTTCTGTGGTGTCTGATACTCATGTCCTTGTATTTTCTGATGGCATGAACAGAAGTCATGTGTGGGGTGATTATTCTTCAGATAACTAAATTCTTTTAAGAAACTTTGGCCTGGAAGCTACAATCTGTGAATGAGATGCTGTCGCTGCCACTGCTGCTAAATGAGTTTGTCTTACAGGTTCTCAGTTCCCAGAACTTTCACATGAAGTTTCACAGCTCTTTAGGACAGATCATGAGTGCAAAGCACAGACAAAAATTACCAACTGTCAGATTTGTTTAGCCAGCTGCAGCTTCCAGAGTTGTGAATGAAACGCTGATTTTAGAAGTATGTAAAGCAGATAATGTGACTTAACTTTTTGTATAAGCTGTCATCAAATCACATCAGTCACAGCTTCTAGATAAGAAACTGTAGTGGTAAATCTCAGGTCTTACTTCTTTTCCTCTTTGCTCGTATCCTTATGTTCTACTTAACAGTTTTCTTTTTTCTTTTTAAATGCTCTTTTGCTGTTCAAGGAGCTAAAAACAAAAATAACAAGCTGGCAATGTATTTCATGTGGCTTAAAGATGTCCTTAACAAGTGCTGTTCTCTATTTTCAGTGTTTTATCTTGTTGACAGAGTAATTCAGATTGTAGACTTTAGAAAACATTAAGATGACATAGTGACTTAGAAATAAATAAATAAATACAATTTCTCTCCTTTGCCTTGATGCTTCTTCCTGCCTCTGCTATGTATCTGCTCCTTCCCAGAACAGCAAACGTTAGCGCATTTACGCACTGAAACAAGCCAGGAACTGATGGGGCTGGAATATGACTACTTCTTTCCCCACTGCCTGCTGTGTTTAACATGAATCCTTCCTCTGATCAGTTTCTGTGCACAGCTGCCATTGCAGAACGGGCAACACAAAGGCCAGAACAAGTGACCAGGGTAGAGGGAGGTGTGAGACAGCTTCACTCAGAGCGCTGTTGACGTGTGTGGGTTTATAGTATCTGTCCAACTACGTGTTCGTTTTAAGTAAATGACTGCATGTAAGTAAGTAGTCTCAAATACCTAATCATTCGGATAAATTCCCAGCTTGCATTCAGAAGTGAGAACTGGTACAGTTTAGTTTGATTCTGTCCCACTTCAGAGTGGGCAGAGCTATCGGTAGTCTATTCAGTACAGGCAAAATTTTCTTACTGAAATAATAAAACAAGTAATAAGTAATAATAAAGTAAATAATTAAGTAATGATTATTCTCTTGTTTTTAAAAAAGTGTGTGTATATATATATAAATTTGTTGCCACCTTCACAGTTCTTCATTATCTGTAGACAGAAGATTCATCCAGGATATTTCAGGATTAAAAAATTCTAGTATTTCGAAGGGTTCATGAAAACAGCATTGCCCAAGTATGGATTGATAACTTAAAACTGGGAGTGTTATTCCCACCTATTTAGCGTTAGAGAGTCTTGTCTTTAAAAACCTTCTCATTTTTCAGGAGTGCATAGCTAGTAGCATTGTGTTTAGATGTAGGTCTATGTGTACCCATAAAATCTTTTTTTTTCAGTTTTACATATGACTGTCACTGTCCTGACAACAGTAAAATTGCTCTCAGAAGAATACTTTCTAGCTTTTGATTCCAGTAGTGACTAAGAGTGAGGTTTTAGAAAGGCTTAAGCTAAGCTGAGTCCATCCTTTCACTGAAAGTGAGGTCCTACCCTCCCTTTATCCCAGCTTTCTTTTATGCTTATCTTCTGCGAACTTCTATATCTGAAAACTCTTACTTTGTAATTATTACTGTTGTTATTTCTATAGTGGTTTTTTTCAGTTGCATCAGCTGTCTGATCTGATTGACTAGCAGGGATGCAGAAATATGTGGACAAAGGTGAAGGAGAGGATGGGCTAACTTGTTCAGCAGTAGCAGACTTAGACCAGCTAAAACTGAAGGCAAAACTACATTCTTAGACATGGACTTAAGTGTCATAAGCATTGAATTAAAACTAAGGGGCAGACCTGCAGAAAAGCTTGAACGTGAGATCCACAGACATGCCTGAATGCTTCTGTGGATTCAAATGTGAGTAGTCAGTTTCTTCGTGATGTGCAGTGCTGGCATTAAGGCTTTAATTTCACAGCCCTGTAAGATCCTTAATTTTGCCTTTTAATCTTCCTTCTTCCATACAAACTTCTTTCTTCATGTTGGCTTATGTCAGAAAGGCTCCATTTGATTCCTCCCACACACCACAAACTGCAGCCTTCAACGAATACCTGGTTTCTACTGCTGCTCGCAATAGGCTATTTTGCTAGTAAACATTACATAGTACATAAAACACTTCAAAGCAGTATCAGCATTTCTTTTTAATCACAGTGATGCTTTGTTTTCCTTTAAACCCTGGTGCTTAATGCTGAATTTGATTGCAGTTTAAGAAGGTGCGTTTATGTGCATCTACTGATACAATAATCAATCCAACATCGTCTTTATTCTTCATTTTCACCTTACTGTAGTATTTTATTTTTCCAAGTAAATTAAGCATCGAGTATAATGAATGCTCTATTGGGTTTGCATGGCAAGGTTTTGGTAGCGGGGGGGGGTTGCAAGGGTGGCTTCTGTGAGAGGCTGCCAGAAGCTTCCCCTCTGTCCGATACAGATGGCCTTGGCCATCAGCGACGGTGATAGCACCTCTGAGATAACAGAGTTAAGAAGGGGAAAAAAACCGGCACACAGCATTTGCAGCTGGAGAGAGGAGTGAGAATATGTGAAAACAACCCTGCAGGCACCAAGGTCAGTGCAGAAGGAGGGAGGAGCTGCTCCAGGTGCTGGAGCAGAGATTCACTGACAGCCCGTGGGGAAGCCCATGGCAAGGCCAGCTGTGTCCCTGCAGCCATGGAGCTCCATAGGGGAGCAGCTCTCCACCTGCACGCAGGGAGGGCCCCACGCCGGAGCAGGGGGATGTCTGAAGGAGGCCGTGACCCTGTGGGCAGCCCATGCTGGGGCCGGCTCCTGGCAGGGCCTGTGGCCCCGTGGGGAGAGAGAGGAGCCCCGGCTGGAGCAGGTTTCCTGGCAGGACTTGTGACCCCGCGGGGCCCAGGCTGGAGCAGCCTGTTCCTGAAGGACGGCACCCGTGGGGGGACCCAGGCCGGAGCAGCTCGTGAAGAATTACAGCCCATGGGAAGGACACACGGAGAAGTCTGTGGAGGACTGTCTCCTGTGGGAAGGACCCCAGGCTGGGGCCGGGCCGGAGCAGCAGAGACAGTGTGTGATGAACTGACCACAACCCCCATTCCCTGCCCCCCTGTGCTGCCACTTGGGGAGGAGGGAGAGAAATCAGAAGTGAATTTGAGCCCGAGAGGAAGATGTTTTAAGATTTAGTTTTTATTTCTTATTCCCCTACTCTGATTTGGTTGATAATAAATTCAACAAATGTCCCGAAGTCAAGTCTGTTTTGCCCATGATGGTAATTGCTGACTGATCTCCCCGTCCTTATCTCCACCCACAAGCTTCTCCTTAAATTTTCTCTCCCCTGTCCAGCTGAGGAGGGGAGTGATAGAGCAGCTTTGGTGGGCACCTGGCCTCCAGCCAAGGTCAACCCACCATAACAGTCAACTGCTGGTTATTCTGTAGCAATACTGTCACAAAATCGTTTTTTAAATTTGAAAAGCATCAGAGAAACTTATTTGAGAGTGTCTGAACCTCTGAATGAATAGGTTGATGATCTGAATGTCTGTTGTTTTCTTCCTTCAAGAAATCTTAGATTGGCCTCTGGTTGACTGTGCTGTAGTCTTGAAAGGGACGGATTGGAGCAGTTCACTGGCCTCATTTTACTCTTCCACCCATTTCCTCTCTTCAAGCAGAGGCACTGCTCCAACTCCCTTCTGACATCACACCAGTAGGAACTTACTCTGTTTCTGGAGGATGTTTTTCTCCCAGTTGGGGTCCTTTCAACATAGAATCACAGAGTGGTTTGGAAGGGACCTTTCAAGGCCGTCTGGTCCAACTCCCCTGCCATGAGCAGGGACATCTTCAACTGGATCAGGGTGCTCAGAGCCCCGTCCAGCCTGACCTGGGATGTTTCCAGGGATGGGGTATCCACCACCTCTCTGGGCAACCTGGGCCAGGGTTTCACCACCCTCAGTGTGAAAAACTTCTTCCTTAGATCTAGTCAAAATGTGCCCTCTTTTAGTTTAAAACCATTACCCCTTGTCCTATCACTACAGGCCCTGCTAAAAAGTCTGTTCCCGTCTTTCTTATAGTCCCCTTTAAGCCCTGGGAGCTGCCATAAGGTCTCCCCGGAGCCTTCTCTGCTCCAGGCTGAGCCCCCCCAGCTCTCCCAGCAGAGCTTGTTCCAGCCTTCTGAGCCTTTTCATGGACATGCTGGTTTATTCCATAAAAGAAAGGTTGTATCTGAATGTATTATCTGTGAGTACTGTGGAAACCCCGCTTAACATATTTAAGGTTGCTGTAGCATACAAGGTTCCCTTCTTCACATCTTTTGGAATCCTTTAACATTTAGAGCTCCCAACACATACAGTATTCTTCTGGTATTGGGAACGATCTAGCAGACTGTCTTCTCATACTGGTGTCATAGAGCTTTCCTCCACATCACCCCTTACTGGTAGCCACTGTCCCCCTGCTGAAAGAAGTTAGAAAGTACAGGTTTGGAAGGTAGAAATCTGCAGCACAGCAGTGGTGATAAGCAGCTGGAGTTAGGGTGAAAGCGGTGACCTCTGTTAGTGGCACTGTTGTATCTGAAAGGTGTCTGATATGCTGCTGCATGGTCTCTGGAATATCTCTACTTCCTTCTCCTTCTGAAAAGAGGAAGCGAGTTTGGGCACGGCAGATCTGAGGCCAGACTTGTCTATGATGGTTGGTTCTGGTATGGTGGGCAATTCTTCCCCTAAGTACAGATAAACTCTAATGGAAAATAGCTCTAGTGGTAGTTTTACTTACTACTCCGTAGAGCTCAAGGTAGTGGTTATAATACCCTATAGCTGCAGATGTAATGTTCACACTCCTCTTTGATTGTGGAAATTGGATTTGAATGGAGGCTGAAGCATTTGTGCCAACCTTTATGATAGTGTTTGATCTTCAGTGACCTGGTAATGAGCACGGCCTGAAAAGCTGCAGCAGGGTCAGTGTGCTATTCAGTATGGACGGGTGGGCGGAAGGCGGGAGCATCTGCTTCATTAAGATTATTCAAGATGCAGGTGAGGGCCTCAGTGCCAGTGGCTGGAGTGGAGCCGCTGGTCACAGTCTGGGGGAGCAAAGTGAGTGTCGCTATCTCCCCCAGACCTGGTGTGCGTGGGAGAGGACACACGGCATTCACTAGCATACCTCAAGCTGGACTAGCCAGTGAGTAGGAGGCTCTGGGTGTGGGCAGGTGTACCAGATGGGGACAGGGTGCATGACAGTATTCCTGGGATACCCACAAGTTTAGGTTTCCTGTGAGGTGAGTGCACGAGTGTGTGTTTGCACTGAGCACTGCAGTGGACGAGCTGGTGAGGGGGAGACCCATGGTGTGGGTGGGGGAGCTCAGGATCTGGAGAGGGGTGTCAGATGTAGAGAAGGGCCATGCTAGTATGACTGCTGGTGTGACTGCTGATACCATACAGCTTGGTTTTATGGTTCAGTAGAATTGGAACCACTTCTTCAAGATAATTCCTGTTCCCTTTTGCATCAACCTCAAGTGGTTAGTTGCGGTGAGTCTGTTCTAAAAACAACGGCTCAAATATTTTCTTGAGTCTTGTTTTAAATGGTCTGCCATGTGCATGCTCGTGAGCAGAAGCTCTATGAAAGCAAGTGGTTCTTGTCCATACCAATGGGACAAAGCGGCAAGTTAAATTATCTTTAATGCTATGATCAGTATTTAATTGAGTGTATTCACGTATTTTAAATGTTTCAGTAGCTTATTACAGTTACTAGGCTTTACTGAAAACACTTTCACAAGAAGTGTTTAGAGCTGCTATTGTTATCCAATTAAATGACAAATTTATACTGAAATTGTATTTGGCTGTAAAATTATATTCCCAGTAAATATGACATCTTCTTTTGCAGTGACCCATATGTGAAACTTTCCTTGTATGTAGCAGATGAGAACAGAGAACTTGCTCTTGTGCAGACAAAAACTATTAAAAAGGTATGTATATACTCTTTTTATTCCATTGTTTTGGAAATATTCAGAATACAATAGGAAAACAAGTGCATGCATCTTCAGTGTGCATGATCTGTTGACAGAAAAACAAAAGAGAAAAAATCCTAATATGTTGCATATTATTCTCTAAACCTCGGCTTATCAAATCTCATTGCATCATTCACTGTTTCTTTTATCAAACTCATATTTTAATGAAATATGAAACTGAAATAAAGACCTAAGAAACTCTGCTTTATCATTTCTCTGACTTTTAGCAGAAATGATCATTCTTTAATGCTCTCTTTCAAAATTTCCATTTTCAAAATATTTTCTTAATATGGGAATTTAAAATAGCCAAATGACGGAATTTGGCTGTAAGAAAAGCTTGGAAATGCACTGAAAATGTTTTTGGTTTTGTTTTAATTAGAACCAAAATTTAATTTTCATTGGTTTCTTAATTTCATTCCACATAACCAAAAATTCCACCAGGGGATATTTGTCATTACCAGGGCCCTAAGATTTTTTTTTTTAACTATTATTTTTTTCTTAAATTTACTGGTAGTGATGGCAGACAGGCAAAAGTCATAACTTGCATGACAAGTAAGAGAAAAATAATGAGTAGTCATTTTTATGAAGATATTTACAATCAAGAATGATTCAATTGAAATCATTATTGCAAAACAGAACAGTGAGGAAAGTTTTGTTATTGAAAACACAAAAGAGAATGATGTTGTTCTAAAATCAGAACATTAGGTGTCATAAGGAGACTGTTACGAAATCCTGGAAGCATGGAGGATTCAAGCAGAGGTTTTCACAGGATGCAGGGCATGTTTGATGTTGGAAAGGAAAATTATTTTAAAAGATCTCCTGATTAACCATTGGTACTTGTTTCATAATAGCATTTTTATGTTCATTGACTGCTTTTAAATGTTCTTTATAGCCCATCTAGCTTAGTTTTATGTGAAGTTTTTAGACACTAAAATTTATGAGAAAAATGTTAGCTTTTCCCAAAAAATGTTAACTACTCCCAAAAGGAGTACCTATTTTGTTGCTATAGTAACAACACAGACTGTGGCATTTTTTGTTTCCTTAAATAGGTTCAAGATTTATCACCAATTCCATACAAGTATGTGGGAGGTGTTCTTACGATACACATATCTTGGTTTTGTGGAGAGTATGCTTGTTGTCATGCCATTTCCTGGGATGTAGTTGCATGGAATCAAGTCCTGTTCCTGGAATCATAGGAATGGAAAATGCTTAAGCTTGATAGGTCATTTTCAGGCTATTATAAAATACCTGGCTATTATAATTCTGGTATAAGCTTAACTAACGTGTTCTTGCTGAAGTGCGAGATTGATTTTGTCTTGCTACGGAATGGCAATATTAATGAGAAACTATTAAATCAGGACACCTGCATCTGTGTACTGATAAATCTTTCTTATGTTGTAAAGGGTAGATGAAAAGAATAAAATGAGTGTAGGTGAAGGTTTCATTTTCTTACTTAAAAAATAATTTAGACCACTGTAGTAATTTTGGATCAATAGCAATATGGGCTCAGGCTTTACCAGCTGCTAAATGGGCAATTCATTTCATCTGGAGAGAATTCAGTGAAGTTGGAGACATTTGAGCAGTTGCACCCTACAAACAGCCTTCGCTTTCATGGGCTTGTTTGAAAAATGTATGCTTCGGGATTCCTGAAAAATAACAGTGTACTGAAAAATAACTGTCTAGACAAGTCCGGTTCTTGTAGTGCTTGTTTATTGTCTTAAAAGAGTATGGTAGCTTCTGTTAACTGGCAAACGCCTGAGGATGGGAGGGAGATTTCCACCTCTCACTTCAGTGAAGTGGAAGCATTTCAGTGTGAGGCAGTATGAGTGTAGATGTTGGAAGGGACCTCTGGAGATCCTCAGCTGTAACTTTGTGACTAAAACTCAGGGCAGTTATGATAGCAGAGAGGAAATGGAGCGGGGTCATGAAGGAGCAAGGATCCTTTGGCTTTCGAGAGAGATGCTTTGTAGCAAGTCCATGAAATGGAGGGAGAGGAGATAGGAAGTGTGGGATGGATATAGGACTTTATTTTTTCCACTTGCTTCTTAGGAAATAATGGTGATCACATGCAGAGTTTTATTAATTTCTGGTTTCTTTTTAATTAATTTAATTTTTTAAATTTTCATTAGAATAACATTGTCCTTATTTGAAAGGATGTTGCTGGTATAAAAGCATGTTTACTATAAGATACGGCATGTTTGGCTCCTACACATTTGAAATGTATTGGCTATAGTTCAAAAAGTTAGGAGAGATGGAAATGAGAGCATGAGATTGGAAACAAGTTTGTAACAGTACTGCTGATCTGAAGCAATACTTAGCAGCTTTGGATCCCTGTGAAAGGAGAATAAGAAAGTTTCAGAGAAGACCACCATAAATAAATAAATAAAAGACGTGAAAGTACTGCATTGATTGTATGAAGGAAGAGATAAAGTCATGCATTTGTTTGCACAACAACCCAGCTGTAGACAGAGGACTGAGGATGAGGTGATGGTGATGATGTATTCCTGGGATTGTATCTGCCTTTTTTCACTGTTTCTTGTAACTGTCACTTAAAGCCTGGACTTTTTCAGTCATTTCCATAATAGTGATATTAACTCATCTATTGGAAAGTTGTAGTTAGTGATTTCTGTTTTGAATTGTTAAATTTAACCTCAAGACTTCTGCCCTGAAAGCAGTATTCTTCCTATGCAATTTGCAATCTCTATTTATTTCACAAATAGCAAACATCATTAGTATATCTTAATTTTGAGTTGAAGTCATTAGTGAAAAATATTGAGCAAAATCAGTCCCAGGAGTCAGGCTGAAAGATGCTGCCAGTTACCTCTTTCAGCTCTGTAACTTTTCTTTTAATATGAAAAGTTTAGTGAAGCACCTAACGCTTCACTAGTTTCTTATTTTTCTACTTATTTTTGTCTTCCTCAGTTTAATGGGTAATTTTCTGTGTGGCATTATCTTGCAGGACTGCCTTCAAGAAGGCAGAAGGGACCACAAATTCCCCTTTTTATTCTCAATGTGCAGTTGTTTGTACAGGTACAGATCCACTGTACAGCTAGCCCTAACCTTATGAAGTACTTAGTTATAGCTGAAGGAATTAAATGCCCATTGTTTCCTTACTCTGAAAAAATAATATCAGAGAAATTTCAGTTTCATCTGGCATGATCTAGCTACGTTGAATTTTTTTTTTTTTTTACAGTTACCTCCGTCCGCACATTTAGTTATTCCAACTGTAAAATTTGATTAATGCCTTGTGTTTCCTTTTGGAGCTGTGTTTTGAGTGGCCTGCTAGAAATGCTCTCTTCTTCTTTTTGCAGTAGAAAAAGCTGTATTTGCTGTTTGCCATCTTATGATCTTGTAAGATGCTTAGTATGGTTTTTTAAACTCCTGCTACTAGGCTCGTGATTTCATGTGTCAGTTCTGTCAGAAGAGTGGATGAAGATTACTTAGTTTCCTCAGTTTGACTGCACTGAGCTCTGAAGACTTCACTTTTACATCAGTTGTGACAACTTCTATCTTTGTACTGATCCCTCTTAGTTAGTCTGCCTTTCCCATATGTAATGTTAAACATAATTTCCAGTATCTAAATATGCTTAGTCTCCCCATTGAGCTTCATAAGTAGCATCATTTCTTTCCGTGTTCTCATTTTATTTATGTGGTTGAAAAACCTTCTTTGTGTTTATTCTAATATCCTGTGGAAGATCTAAGTCAGCTTGACTCTTGGCAGTTCTTTGTACCATACGTGCCCTTTTTAGGATGTAGCTCGTTTTGCCGATGAGTCTTTTTGTTGTTGTTTCCCTGATAATATCCTTTATGAAGTTATTTATGCATTTGTTTCTGGAGCCTTTCTTTACAATTGTTTTCTTCCTTTGCTAGGGTTCTAGTGTTTGTACTTTCTGACTTGACCTCCTAATTGTTTGACTTGTAAAGGTGGAAGAAAGTTCTGCCAGTTACTAGGGTATTTACCAAAAATTGTGCTGTCTAATACCTCAGATATTTCCTGAGATTTGTATTTGTGGTTAAGCAGCATTCAAAATTAATGCATTATTGATGGACAGTAGTGCCCTCAAATTTAGTGCAAGACCATGCTTCATTTGTTAAATTACATGGAACCTCTCTTGCCAATAAGAGCTGCATTTGATGAATGCAAGTATTTAAAAAGTAACTTTTTTTTCTTATTACTTTTTTTTTTTTAACTGAATACATTTGTTCTCCTTAAGGCTGAACGTTTCTCTTTGCCCCCAACCCCTATCCCTACACTTCACCTACACTCATTTTATTCTTTTCACCTACCCTGTACAACGGTCTTTTCTTTCATGAAATATTTTCCTGCTCTGTCATAAGACTGTTTAGGATAAACAAGTAAAACTTTTCTGAGTACAGCTGTTAACCACCTGCATAACTGTTCGTATAAGTTTAGAGTTTGATTTTTTTTTATACTAATATTTCCTTTTGTCCTCCATTTTCCCCCTAAATTTTCTAGAAGAAGGTTTTCAAATTTCAGTGTTTGATTTCATTGATAATTAGTTACATATATGTTGGGTTGAGATTCAGCCCCAATTTAAAGGGGAAAGGAGGATGTACAGTTCTCCGCATGATGTGATCATATGAGTGCATGCTGAGCAACAATATGGCAGCTGTATTTCCATTTTGTAAAGAAATGCAGTGTAGTGAGCCACTGGACATGATAAATATATTGTGTGTGTATATCTCTCTCTCTCTCTCTCTATCAAGGAGTTTAAGGTAACAGCCAAGATTATTCTTCTCTGCTATAACAAAATTTTGGTGGGTGTAGAGCCAATTTATACTGTCAGCTCTTCTGGTAAATCTCTGCTATGTGAGCGAATGAGGGAATGATTTGGCATGAAAACAAAACCACTGGGCATATCATAGTTGTTCTTAAACTTATCCCAATTTAAATCGCCCAAATTATTAATGTTAATGTAGTTCTAATATCTTTTTCATTAATTTATTATTTCATGCTTCAGCTCGCTTCAAACTGCACTCTATATGCATATTTTATTCAGATTATTAGAACAAAATTAAAATCCTCCATAGGTTGGGGAGAGATTAGGAAGAGTATCGTACCTATTCAAAGGAAATAACCTTTGGTTTTGTTCTTTTTGTTCTTTTTCTGTTTAATTTACAGTACAAATCTGCCCTTGCTTTTGTAGCCCTAAAGTTGATCTTGTGTTTAAAAATTATGTTGTTGTTTGGTTTTTTTTCTTCTTTTATCTGGGTTTAAATGATTGTTAAGAATGAAACATCTTCAGATTTGATTTTTATAGGTTCTCAGTGATTTGCCTTTTACTCATAGAACCCTATTTATACTTAACATCTATTTTAGGACCATCTGACTCAAATGTCCTCCCATGTTTGGTTTACTCAGTAAAGAATTTTCTAAATAATTTTATGGCAATACTTCTTTCATTTTTTTAATGACATGCTTTTTAACCTTTTTTTTCCTAGAAAATTGTCACTTGCATGCACATTTTGATGATTGAAAAATGGCAAACCCAAAGAAATTCTAGTATGTAAATATGTTTATTTTTTTACAGACACTGAATCCAAAATGGAATGAAGAATTTTATTTTAGAGTAAGTTCCCCTTTAATTACAATCATTATTATAACATGTAAAATTAATCACATGGCATTTTAGAAGGTTGAGAAGAAGCTTATTTTTTATTTGTTGTTTATATGTTTACATTTAAAAAATGCTTGTCCTCATGTAATTGCTTTTCTGTTTCTGTAGCGATGGAATGACCAGCAGAAATTGGCATAAGGTTAATCTAGAAAAGGACTGTTTCACAATTTGAGATTTTATCTAGAGTAAGTTTTGAGTTAATTCATGTGACAAATAAAAAATTCCTTTTACTGAAGATGTATTTTAGCAGAGCATGTTTGCTGTGATTTTAAAATGTTAATGCTGTGGCAAATAATTGTAGTTCTTTCCAAGAGGTGTATGAAATTTGAGTGATCATGGCAAAAGATAATGAAATAGAAATGTAGACAAGGAAGGTAGAAAAAATAATTTCTTCTGGCCCTTATGTTACTTGCCAAAAAGGTCAAAATATGCCTTTTTTTTTTTTTTGGTAGTTAGTATTAATCTTTCTAGATGTTGCTTAAAATGAAAACCAAGTTATAGATAAAACTGAGTGATTATTTTAATCAGAAAAAAAATTAAATTTTTGAAAGTGGTAAAGGAGGGGTTAAAATAGCAATTATCAAAATTAAATTACCAAAATATAAATGAGAAGGGCGATAACAACTTCGTTATTTAGTTCCTGAAAATATTTTTTTTCCAAAGAAGAATGGCTTAATTTTAGTGCAACTGTAGCTTTCACAAAAGAAGGTTAGGTAGACTTTCAGCAGTTTTTAATCTTAAACAGCTGCTTGAGAAAAGATGTCATTTTAGATTGGTAAAAATGGGTGTCCTATTGAACACTGTTTATGGAGTCCTAGCAATTGTCTGTCTTGCTAACAGGATCTTTTAGATAGGTAGTTCCCACCAATATAGTTGTTAATACAGAGGTTTCTGAGATCTAAGTGGAATTTTAATTTTAAAGATGTACCAAATAGCTTTCCTAGGTTTTGCAACTGGATAATACATATCTAAAATAATCTTTATCTAATGAAATATTTTTATTTTTATAATGTACTCAGAGGGGAAAATATGGACTTACACTTTTTTAAGTTATGCAGAGTCCATAGGAACTGTCTTGACACTAAATTATGTCTGGGCCTAAGGTTTTCTATTTTCATCACAGTGACTTTCGAGGTTTGCACACATCTCGTTATAGAGGTGGCTATACCATGGGATAACTTAAGCTACCTGCCTGTAAAAGTGCAGAGGAATTTTGATACTGTAATTTCGCTAGAAAATCATTATGCTAGTAAGAGAGCATTTAATGGTGAAGTGTTAAATGCCTTTGCCTTCAGCACAGAGTTGTAACAGAATTGTACAGATTACCATCATGACCATTACACAGGAAAGGGAAGTGAAAGAAAGTTTTAGGCTGTTTTTCTATCTGAAAACATTTCAAGCTCTCCCAAATTTGATCCCAGCTGCATATGTGATTCAGAAATGGATGACCTCACCTCCATAATCCCATCTTTATGAATACTGGTCTCATAAACATTCTGAGTTGTAAGACAGACTGTAAGGAACAAATTCATGTGTTTTAAACTGAAATGTATTTACTCAGGATTAAGCGATCTTGTTGTACATATCTGTGCTTACAATTTTAACAGATGTTATTTGAGGCAGCCTTTTTAATAATTTTCTCTCAGGAAAAGAGAATACACAAAACTGCCACTATGTGTTGCTTAAACGACAGATATAGTTCATAGAAGCTCTGTTAAAACATCTTGAAAATCCTAAACAATAATGTGAATAAATAAAGTAATGCATACCTCTTTTTTGTGTGTCATGATTCTCTGATTTTCCCAAAACTGGGAAATCCATCGCCACCCCCCTAGAATTATCAGTCCATTGTGGAATGTTATTTCTAAATTTTCTTAATGAAACAAGTTGGACATAGTAACCTGGCTTACAAAATTTTCTGAAAAAAATACATTATGTGGATCAAATACTACAGAACTTTTTTCTTGTTTAATAGTGGCTGTTTTGTCTTCCTGCCAGAGTTGTTCTTTTGTTTGTTTGTTTTTTCCTTTTAAATGTTGGCAGTCTTTCTGCTTAAATTTACTTCAATGTAAATAATTTTCTGGAGGTATATTTGCTGTTTTCAAGTGTTGGAGAGACTTCTGTTGTGCTTTCCACAGGCATGTGTGATAAATGGGCTAGAAATGGTGAGCGATGGACAGTTCAAAATACAGATTGTGAAATTCTGAAAGAAATACAGTAATCCTCTTTCTCCCTACAGTTTAGTTGAACTTTGCAGCTGTAGAACAAAAAAAATCTGTGAGCCAGATAATCTGTCCAGCCTGGGACTTCTTTCCAAAACACAGTGCTTGTCACTTTGGCCGGGCTACCTTTCCGGAGGCCAAGCTAGCTTTGCTGGTGTATTCGAGGCAGCTGAAGCCCCCGTTAGCAGTGCTGGCTGCAGCACATACTGGGGGTGACGAGAAAGAAGCAGCTGCGGTTTGCCCGGGGATGTCCTCTCCAGATTGCTCTTGGCCGTATGGCTGCATGCAGCTCGGCACTGTGCAGCACCCATGCCTTTCCTCTTCGGAGCTTTCTGTAGGAAGAGAAATGCAGTAACTGCGTTGCATTGAGCACAGTAAATGAGAGCTTTTAATGTTAACTGCTAGGCTATTTCTAGTTGCAGTAGGGTTTAGAAACAAATTGTTTTACTGCTCCACTTTAAGTAAAACCAAAGATTTACATAAAACCTGTTAGTCTTGTTCTGTTTGCCTTGGTTTAATCGCCATGTGAACTAGTACCTATGTATTGTTATAATGAAGCTAATGAACCTAAAGTGACATTATTTACTTTTTCTCATAGGTAAACCCAACCAATCATCGTCTCCTGTTTGAAGTGTTTGATGAAAACAGATTGGTGAGTGCTTTTCTTGATCATGTTTTCCTAATCACAAGGCTCCATATAACACAGCTGATGAAGATATAGCATATCTTAAAGGTTTGGTTTTGTCTGTTTAAGTGTGCATAAAAATCATCTGGTTTTGGGACTAACAGTCAGACCATTAAACACAAAAGTAGTACCCTGCTGGGTCAGACCAAAATGGTCCTCTTTAACTCAGTATTCTAACAGTTAAAACCTCATTGTATTCTTCCTTAGGCTTCTCCAGTGCAAACTGAGAGAGTCCCAACCCTTTTAGTCACTTCTAAAGCAGCTGCATCATCCCCTGCTCATTGTAGTGCCTCTTTCCTGTACTTTTTAATACTCCTGGAGCCTTTTTTGGGATGTTGTTACCAGAGCTGCACCTTGTACTCAAGATGTGGGCATATTAATGTTTAAGGTAACGGCAGAATAATGGTCTCTGTTATGTTTTCACTTCTATGCCTCATAATGCCCAGAATATTGTTAGTGGTTTTAGTCTTCAACTTAATTTGTCTGATGCAGTGGGTCTCCTAGAGAAGAAGTCCTCCAGCATCTTACTGCTGCTTTTTTTTTTTGAACTGATTAAGTAGATAAGGTTTTCAGAGACACATGTGGAATAAGTGACACTGTCATTCTGAACATATTAGGTTAAATATGCCAGTGCAATGGCATACTGGGTGAATGACTTGTTTGGTTTTTTGTCTTTTGAAAATTGTAATGCCATCTCTTTGTTTATGAGGTCAGGTATTAACGTTTTCTTGGTTGGGTGCAGTACAATCTCTACTAAATTTGTTTGCTTTGTGAAGATTAGAATCAGTATTGTGAAGATCCTTTTATTCAAAAAAAACACCCAGTATGGAAACATCTGTCTTCAAAAAATGTATTATTTTCTTTTGTCTTCCTATTAAATATAGAGCAAAGAAAAACATACAAGCTGTAATCTTCTGGGGGAAAAGAGGACTTATAACCAAATGATTGTATCTTCCCTTAGGAGGAAGTAAATTGGTAAATCTGTGACTGTGTATTTAGAGCGGGCTGACTGTGAGCATATTTATTGACATATAATGATCATAATGACCACTTGCAGTATTAGAACTGTTCAATACCTTTTGAACTTAAAGGAGATGATCTGGCAGTTCTTCCCAGCTTTAAGGTCCTCTTCCATTGCCCGCTAATGCAAAAAACACTGAAGCAGAAATCCTGTAACCATCACTGCGAGACAGTGTATATAAGCCTGGGTTCAGGACTGTGCTGACATTATTGCGTGACTTGCATGTGTCTTGGGGACGGTTGGAACACGTTTATGTTGGCGTGGAGGACAAAGCAGCGCTCATGGAAGAGGCTTCGGTCTGGCCTGCAGAGAGCAGTGGCATAAGAATCATAGAATATTTGAGTGGGAAGGGACCTTTCAAGGCCATCTAGTCCAACCCCCTACAGTGAGCAGGGACATCTTCAAGTAGAGCAGGTTGCTCAGAGCGCCGTCCAACCTGACCTGGAACGTTTCCAGGGATGGGGCATCGACCACCTTTCTGGGCAACCTGGGCCAGGGTTTCACCACCCTCAGTGTGAAAAACTTCTTCCTTAGATCTCGTCGAAATGTGCCCTCTTCATTTAAAACCGTTCGTTACCCCTTGTCCTGTCGCAGCAAGCCCTGCCAAAAAATCTGTCCTCATCTTTCCTATAGGTCCTCTTTAAGTACTGGAAGGCTGCAACACGGGGATGTCCAAGTGTGGCAGTAATGGGGTGGCGGTTCAGGAAAAAAATGTCTATGTGCAGTGACAGCTGAGAAGTGATAGTTTTGGCATATTCATTTCAGATATATTTCTTTAAGGTTTACAAGTTTCTGTATGCAGTAGTGGCCTTATACTGGCAGTTTCGGTATTTCTGTATTGTTGAATGGTTTTCTGCTCTTCCTGTGATCCGGCTTCTGTAGACAGTCTGCCCTTGGGCTCGTAACCTCCTTGCAGAGGCAGCAACCTGTCGTTTAGGAGCCCTTGCTTTCCTTTCAGAAGGTATTCTGAGCTATTGACAAAGCAAGTACATCGGGGTTCTTAGAGTAGCAGATTTCCACAAGGTTCTGTTTACAGAACGAGGAGACACTGAACTGATTATTTTGGCTTTACTCTGAAATACTTATTGTCAATACTTGCATGGTTTTTATCACAAGAACTTTTGTTTCTTCTTCATGTTCCCAAATTATCAAAGCACTTTCTGACTTTGCAGTCCTTTCCTTTCTATCTCCCAATCAAAATAGAGAATATGTGATGCAAGCTTCATCTTCGTGCCAAGAGAGACAGTGTCCTTGGATAACACGCTTTATCCAAAAAATAGTGTAAAATAATAGTCAGCACGTGTGCTTCCACAAGGCAATCTACAGTATTGTTGCTGTGTAGAAGCTAGTCATGTTTTTCTTCTTGTTGGCTCGTAGTCCACTTAAAACAATAGGGGACTGTGTTGTCTGTTGGCAGTTTTTGTTTTGTTTGGTATTGTTTTGTGATGTTTGGTATTGTTTTAAGCTTCCATTTCTGTCATGATTGGTCATTTTCTGTCTTTGGAAAACAAGCTGCTTGCAAACAGAGAATTAAATGTCTAGATAGAGTATTGACCCTCCATCTACAAATTTTCAGAGCTGTTCACAGAACTTAACGCTTTCAAGTTCTCCTAGGGAACAAATGTCCATGTATTTAAATGAAGCTACACTTCTTGCTAAACAGAGTTTCTTTGCTAGTATGTATTAACAAGTACTGTTGTGAGCACAGCAAACGTGAGTATCCTCAGACCACTGAGTTTCTGTGTTACAATAGAGCTGATTTAGGGTGTTTGTTTCATGTTCTGGTATATCCTCTCTGTCTGTTCTTCTGCTGAGGTTTTTTGGCTCTCAGAAAGCGTAACTGTATTCTGTGCTGGCAATCACACTCGTGGTAATATTGCTAACTTTCTCACTGGAGGCCAGCCAGCAATGGGCAGAGTTTCTGCACGGTGTTTAAGACAAATTGGTACAAAACTACGTGCAACACCCGTCTCTTGGTTTTCACTCGTCTTTACTGCCTGGTAAAACTGAAAAGAAACTTTGTCGCCTGCCATCTTGCAGATTTCAGCTGTTTTTATCGTGTGAGAAATCTTTGTCATATGTACGATTGCTTTGTTCGTTGTAATTTTTAATTATGAAAAGGGACTGTATGGGGTAGTGTAGGTTATATTGCGTTCGTAGGGACAACGTAGAAGTTGTGGCTTTTTAAAGGCAAGAAGTTTATTGCTTCATCATGTCATGAGCACAGCTAAAATTGAAAGCATAACCGTGCTATATTTATTCGTGTTCTGTCATAATACCCTAATGCCATAACACAGACCAAAATGTTAATCTTGAAATAATTTTTCTCATTTGCATGTGGAGTTGACTTAAACTTTTAACACTAAATTGAAGTGGTTTTGTTGCAGTTAAATTTTTGTGTGTGTGCTTTATACAAATGTGCCTTGTGAATATGATGTGGTTTAGATTTATAGCAGTGCCGAGTGTGTTCGCTGCCTTAGTCAGCTGCGAGAGCTCTCCTGCTGGGGCCGTGCCTCTCTGATGGAAAAGGAGCAGCTGTGAAGGTGCTGTTTCAGGCTCTTGCTGGCATTAAAAAAAAAAAAAAAAAAAAAAAAGAAGAAGAAAAAACAAAACCCCCACCAGCTTACATTGGAGAGGGCGAGCCAGGCCACGTGACTCCCACCATCCTACCCTATGTCACAGTGTGTAGGAGCGCTGATTGCTCTTACCCAATCATGCCTGGAATGCTGCTTGCCACTTGGGCTATTTCTGCTATCTGTCGCTATCAGGGCTGCAGTGCTAACAGTTTGGCAGATGGGACACTTTTTCGTGGAGTTTATGTCTTTGGTTTTTAACTTCTGGCAGTGCCTGAATTGTTGCTGTTCTCCCTCTCCTTTTCTTCTCTCTGTAAAACCATGGCCCATCGGCTGCGGTTTCATTTTGGCTCTGGGCGAAGCAACACAGCCCCTGAATCAGAGATCCTCGACCGGGAGAGAGAAGATGACTTTTTCATGGCATTTCACACATTGCCAAGAAGAAACAGTCCTCATGCCTTCTCCCGACACGGAGCAGAGTATGGTGGTGGCAGCGATTTGCAAGAAGTGGGCTCCTTAAAAAGGAGTACATCCATGTTTATTCCCCAGCTGCTGAACAGTATTGATGTGCGTCCAACGAGAAGCTCGTCAATGCAGATCTCCCTTCAGCGCAAAGCTGCGAACGGCTGCGCGGATGAGTGTGCAACCCTGGAACCTCCTGAGGAGACGCTTCCTTGTAAATTCTCAGACTTTAGGGAGCATTATGCATCCCCTGTTAAGAACCATTCTTCTGCTCCAAGCAGTCCAGAGGTGACTCCTGAAAATTCTCCACCCAGACTGACAGAAGAGTTAGGGCAACAGATTAATGGAACTATTTGCTGTAATCGTAGAATATTTTGTACTATTCCTTCTAAGAACCAGAGTGAGGATGCTTCATCAACTACCCAAGAAGATGAGGCAAATGAAGCAGCTTCAGATATAAACATAAGTGGTGTGAGGATTCAGCATCGGGCTTCAAGTGCAGACGTGCCTCAGGTTACTCTACTACCCTTTGGTACTGAGACTCAAAATAATGTTCCCACCCCTGAACCCCGGCGTTGGTCTTTGCAACATGTGCCAGATATGTCATCAAATTCAGGGAAAAAGTTCTTTGTTCTCCAGTTACAGCAACCGCAGACAAGTGGTACTGGTGCCGGAGGCGAATATAACTTTGGTTTTACTGGAACAAAAGGGGACAGATTGGTCAGGTATCCTCGGATACGTCTAGAAAGGAGTACTTCCTACTCTGTCCAGCCACCAACGGAAGAAACTAGCCCCAAGGATGATGTATTGAATTCAGAACTGCATGGAAATGGCAGGAACGGCACAGAAATATCTAGAAGCAATTCAGTAGAGCGGATTCCTCAAGGGCAGGGATGCTTGTTTAAAATCAGACCAGATCAAAACACAAGGCAGCAGCACTTCAGAATTCTTGTCACCCGTGGTCCTGAAGAGCAAAATCAGGTTGTTGGTAAAGAGGGTCGTGGCACCCCTGGTCCTACAACAGCCAGCACCGCAGTAAGTATACCGAGTGTGCTATGCTAGTGAAATACAGAATTGCTATGCAAAGGCTTCTAGACTTGAGGCAACTGAAGCACTTCCATTGTTAGTGCCAGAATGTTCTGCATTTCTCTGGAGCAAGCCACGAATCATCTCTATTTCTAATCTAGCGTAACTTTGTTCTTAGTTATGATTACAACCAGTGTAATATTTTGAGATCCTCCTGTCACACGTTTCTTAATTCAGTGTTAACATCAGCTGGAAAGATTTTTAAAAATAAGAACACTCAAGTGGCAAATTAAGTGTTCGTGTTAATGTAGTTGGTGAGACCTTGCTGCGTGAAGAATTCTTTATGTACTTTGTTTTTAAAAACAAGTATTTTGACACCTTCTCAGTTTCATGTACACCTGTGTGTACCTCTACACAGTTTTAAAACATGTATTGCAATGCAATAGTAGCTAAGACTATAGAAATCCTATAATAATTCCAATCGAGGTATTGGCTTAGCAGATAAGGTATCAAGAAGTTGAGGGGGGTGAGGTGGGTGTGGAATCTATGTTATAGTAGTTTTTTCTTTTAACTTCTGGGAATTAGAAGCATGTCCTCTGTTTTGTGCGGTGCAAGTCCTGATCAAACAGCTATACGAGTAGCTTGGCACAACAGTAAACTGTCTTATTGTTTGTAATTGCCTTGATTTTCTTCAAGATGACAAAATTCATCTTCTGGTTTGTCTTTGTTGTAACGGGAGAGGATAGATGTTTTATGTCTTTAAGCCACTTTTTAAAAGACCAAAGTAGGAATGAAACTGAAGGGTTTAGATTAGTCATTTGCTTAAATTGCTTTACTGTGCAATTTAACACTGCCCACTTGAGTTCCTAAGCTGAGTGATGCTGTATATAGAATAGTAAGCGCTCTGTCTCCAGCTGTGAAAACAGATTCACTAGAGGAGATTTTGGTCTTCATTGCTTGTGTGTTCTCGTTCTCCTGTGCTTTCGTTCAGTGAAATGTAGTACAGAAAGACAGCTGCTCACTGCAGCAAGGCCATATGATGACTCTGCAGCTTTCCTACGGAAAAGCTAATAGTCTCTAAGTTATTCTGGTACAACCTTTTCTTTAGCTCTTCAGTAATCATTGTGAGTAGAAAATCACAAAGTATCCCTAAGTTTGGGTTTTTTTTTAAAGGAAAGTAATAGAAAAAAAATCCCTTGCCAGTACAGGTTTCATTCCAGTCTCTATAAGCTAGCAATTTTGTTTAGTAGTGTATAGTA
>NW_010517109.1:38565-62634 GCF_000687285.1 Phaethon lepturus | reverse complement strand
CCACCCTGAGAACATTTCAGCAGAAAAATGTGGAATGCAGAAACCACTGATTTTTCTCTTCATTTGCCTTTCGTGTCTGCAGTACAGTATCTTAACTGTACTGCAGACACGTACTAGATTCGTACTAAATTGAATCTAAATCTCATACTAAAAATGAAACAGGAAAAAAAAAAGTATGTCTGATTTCCCACTCCTTTTTATTATTCCTTGTTCCTTTCCAGTAACAGCTGTTCATGGAGAACCACCGTAACCAATTACATAAGTAGCTATAGAATGTCAAACCTAGTACAAAAGCATCAGAGGTTTCCAGATCTGTGCGACTTGCAGAGATGTGTCCCAGTGTCTCTGCAGTTGTTCTCATTTTCCTAAAGGGTATACCCCCCAAAGACACTTCTTTGATCTTCACTATAGTAATGATTCACATACCAAAGACATACTTCAGTGTTTCCAGAGGAGAATTATGAAATTTGCTTCTCTGTGCTCTTAGTTTCAGTTACCATGTGAAATCAATTTAGTCAGCCATGAAGCATGGCAGTCACAGAGACACTCAGTCCAAATAGTACGTACATTCTTTAGTGCAAAAAGTTTCAAAAATAAAGAATTAATTGAAACTTTAAACTTTTTTGTGGTGTTTTCTCATATTTGTAGTAAGCCCAGAAATATTGTGGGTAGAGGTGATTGGCTAGGCAAGATGCCACAGGAAATGCGGGGAATGAAAGCGTTTTGGTGAAAGTTTTGCTTTATTTTGTCTACATATAAAACACTCTCTGTAAGATGTCATTTTTAATCTATCCCACAGAAGTTTGTTTGGAGGACCTGTGATGCTAAGTAAGGGTGTGCCTGAAATATTTGTTCTATTAAGCTGGGTGGAAAAGTTGCCATGCTTTATAGTTGTTAGTGTAAAAAAAAAAAAAAATTTCCAGATTCTTCCAGTTAAAGTTTGTGCATATTTGATTGATATAGGCCATGGGCCTGGGGCTGTAAGCAGCAGCTGCTACAGCCTTATTTATCTTGAGTGAAAACATTCAAGCGGGCGTCTGCAGTCCTACTGCTACCAAGTGTTTATGACCTTTCAAATATCTTCTGTTTTAGACAGAAGCATTTTTGGGCAAGCAGGATGTATTTCATTACAAGTCCTTATAAGATAACAAGTAAAGAATGAGCTTATGTCCAATAGTGAAAATTTTTATTTGGAAGCCTTATTACAAATTCTTTTGACTACTGTGATATTTTATATGTAATGCAATAGGCTACTGCTAAGTGTGTATATATACTGTGGCATATAACAAGTACATTGTTTATAATTTGGGGTCTGTGAGTGCATAGCTGTATTTGTGGGAAACACTTGAAAAATGTCATGTATTGGACAACTGTACTAGAGACCTGACAAAGGCATCTTTGTTGTGATAAAAATACAAAGTGCCCTAACAAAATGTTGTAGTACTAGTATTGAATTATATTTAGTTAACAAACAGAAATGCCAGCTCTCAACTCTGCAAGTCTGCCTTCTCACAACTCAGCTTTTGTTTTCCTTCCTTAGAAATAATTTTAGAATAAATAGAGCTGTGACAGTACAGAGAATCTACTTATGCTCCTAAAATATCAGCTGATGGGATAGGGGCACGTATACTAAAAAGAGCGAGGATAAACACAGTTCATCAGTCACAAAGGGCCAAAATTCTGTGTTACGTAGTGCCTGGAAGACTTGAATGTGGTCACCCAAGACGGGTGCCTCAGGCTGGTGCCTTGTGGCAAACCAGCAACTGATTGCCTAAACTCTAGCTGAGACGCTGTCTTTGGCAAGATTTCCTTTGTATGAAAGTGGAAGCAGGCTTGGGTGAACATGCCCAATGCACATGGTGGCTTTCATATGGACTCTAAGGGAAGTGGTTAAAAAATTCATCTGAAGAATGTGGAGCTCAATGGAATTAAGGAACTGCTGCTTCTCTGCTGCTGCCTCTGCCGAAGGCTGTACCATCCGCTTTCCTGCCTTACTCTGCCCT
Organism: Phaethon lepturus; assembly: GCF_000687285.1. NCBI lineage: Eukaryota > Metazoa > Chordata > Aves > Phaethontiformes > Phaethontidae > Phaethon > Phaethon lepturus. Next base: position 60,631 of record NW_010517109.1, on the reverse strand, counting down.
TTGTTGTAGGTCATTCAAAACTTCATGATTTTGTTGATAGCTTGAATTTTGATAGGCAAAGGGATACCAGTTCCGTTGTTCTAATGGAAATGCTTTCATGGGAGACCTCTGCCTATCCCTGGGGCAGTGGACTTCCCGCGTGTCAGTGGTGAGCTTTGTGTCTGATCAAGAGTAATTTTCATCACTAAGAGCAGAGCCAACTACTTGTTAATAAAGCTGTGTAGGGGAAGGGCAGAGTTGTTTGCTAGAATCCTTCTACGAAATTGATAATTAACAACTGACAATTACATGATTGAAATGCAGATGAGGAAAAATACTCTTACTCAGAATCATATCATAATGTATTTTAATGCATTATTGTATTATGACATGTAGCACAATGGATTTTGACAGTTTATTTTTTCTAGAGGGGATGAATGCTCTTCTTAGTTCTTCCGTTCCACTCACCATTTTTCTTAGTTTCAGTGATACCTCTTCAGCGTAAAAAGGTTGCTAGTAGCCCCTTTGGACCTTAGTGACTTCCTGGGATTTGGAATAGATTTCTACGAGGGCAAAACTTTTCAAAGAATAGATAGCAATCCACTCGGACAGTTGCTACTATGAGGCAATTAAGCCTTGAACCATCCTCTTTTATATGCTGCTAGGAGAGCTATGAGTTGAATCTTTTTAATCGTATTGGGGATTATTTGTTTGTGGTTTTGACCTAAAAGAAGGCAGGCCAATGAGATTGCTGATTGATTTAGAGGAGCTGCAGGTGAAAATTTTTAGTGTTCAATAGTGTTACTAAAATAGATTCTAATGTTAAATAGTGTATATAAAAGGTGCACATTTCTGATCTATCTTGGATTAGAAATGTATATCTAAAGAATTTAACACTTCTATGGACCTTCCTTACACAGTGAAACGCTGCTACAATATTTCTTCCTTAGCTGGACTGTGAATTAATATCAGATATATAGGCATTTATGTTCAGAAATCCATACAAACTCTCCCTGAAGAAAGTATATATATCTGACCCATCAGCTGTACATATTGACAGAAATTTTTCAGAAAAAGGATGAGATCATGGCATACTGTATCATATATTATCAAATAAAAGGGGGAAAAATGCCATTTAACTTCCCTTATAGATTGGTGTTTACTGTTATGCTATTTTTGGTCAGGGGAAAAAAAAAAAGTTCTTGACATACCATGCTCCAAGATATTCATAGTCTATGATATGCAAGTCTTGGGATTTGTTTTTGTTATGGCTGGGGAAAAAAAAATTCAGCTGAGGGAAATACAGTTTTATTCAATTTTACGTATTGGAAAAAATGTAATACATTTAAATAAAAAATGAAGACTAGTTAAGGGATGATGAACATTGTGCTTTTTTTAGCTTGAATATTTATTCTGTAGGCAACCTCACAGATTATATAGTTTTCAATAGCAAGTGTCTACTTTAGTGCTGCTGTGCGACCACCTTTATATTTCTATATGTTATTGCCCCATGAGTTACCACTCTCAGCATTGTGGATCACTGTTACCTTAACTGGAGATAGTTTTCTACACATAGTGATAGTCAAGGAAGAAACATCCTGATCACCGTTAGCTAGCTAAGCCTTCACTGCAAGAAGCAAAAGAAAGTGAAATAAATTTCATTCTTTGCAATCCTTTGAAGATGATGAATTTGTAGAGGAGCTTCTGTTGGCCATATCTTTAGGCCATATTTCTACCATAGTATTTGCTTTCCTTATCCATTTGTTTTTGATTTCTAGTCTGCCTTGGATCCAGTGGGTTGGAAAAGAATTTCTTAAGTAGCAATTCCATCCAGTGGCCTGACCTAGCTCTAATGAACAATTAGCAACTGTTCGTACTTGCCTGTGCTAAGACTTAATTTATAAGGCACGTACCTCTGTATGACAATTAAAAAGTGCAGTGGAGGAGTAAGATTTTTCTGTATTTTTACCAGTGTGATTTGCAAAATAAGAGACATATTTTGATTAGTATAAAATTCAATTCTGGATTGAATTTTCTGGTTTTTTACTTTTATACATAAAGAGAGCCATTTGATTTAAAAAAAAAAAAAAAAGTAAAGTCCTTCAGTGTTTCAGTGTAAACTATGGCAAAGTCTGCAAGTCTCTTTCCTGAGGTGGTATTGAGACACCAAATGGTTTATATATTGCTGATCAGTACAGGAAGAACTGATGGAAATCTGTAAAGATGGAATTAAATGAAAAGGGATTCTTTCCCCCCCTCAAATAACCATTGCAAGAGTTTATTTGTTTCAGGTTAGCTAATGTAGTCCACAGAGACAGAGCTTAATTTTCTCTCTTAGTGTTGCTCTTCTTGCCCACTCTTCTGGTCATTCACCAGCCTGTCCTTAGTACAGTATTCATCACTTAATTTAACATCATTCATCATCTTTAACCTAGTCCCCATGCTGATACATTTTTAGGACTTGAGTCGGTACGAGAAATGGTGGTGCTTTTGAATTTGAAATGAAGTTTAATTGCTTCTCTTATAATTTCTGAACCAAGTCTAAACATCTGAGAACTCCCAAGAATAAATAGACAAAAATCCTGTTCCTGAGGAACATGTATATAACTGTTCATCTGCCTATCCTGTTTTCATGTGGATGATGACGCATGTCAGAACCAGCAGTCACTCTGTTAAGACCTAACGTGCAGAGTGAAACGTACTTGGCACTAGTGAGTTAGTTCCCTTGTGCCTGCCTGTTCGTCCATCCGCGCAGGCGTAGCGGCAGTGACCTGAGCGGGAGGTTGAAGCGGGCTGCATTCACACCTCTGGCGTTCAGCGTGCGATGCCCGTGGCTCAGCCATGCCGAACTGCTTCTGCATCTTCCGTTTCAGAAGGAGTTACTGAGTGCGTTCCAGCATTCTAAGTGGTACAAAACAAGAAAAGTAAAATTGTTAACTGTTTATTTGCGAGTCTTCATTATACCGGGAGCGTATTCTTGAAAATTTAGAGGTCTTCTAAAAGACAAGAGGCAAAAGCTATGTCAGAAGCAAGTGTTTCTTCCCAAGTCTCTTTCAGGACAACTGAATTGGTATGGCTCACCTGCACGCTGGCATCGGTAGATACAGCGATGGAGAAAGTGTTCTGCACTGTTAAAAGGCCGCTTTCTCTTCCAGTGCTACACAGAACTAATGCTACACAACAATTTTATCTTCTGTATTGTACATTTCTAAGTTTGGAGACCCACTTCAGGGATTGCTGTCTGGACTCTTAATAGACATTTCTAGAACATAATTCATGCTGCCCTTAGCTAGATGTTTAAAATAGCTGAAACGAATAGTGCTATGAATTTCCTCTCGCTCCACTTGCTATACAGGGAGTGCAGATGACTACCTGGAAAGCCTCTGTTCTGTGCTGATAAGGACTTTGACGTCTGCAGGTAGAGGTGATGAATTACACCCCTCAAGTCTTCTTAGGTTTTCTCTCAAGGACAAAATCAGTTCTTTCTCCCTCTCTCCTCAACAAACCTACCTATAGGTTGCACAGAAAGAAAGGTGTCTCCCTGACCGCAACTGACTCTGCCTAGAGGTTACCATTCTTCTGACCCTTTTCTGTTCAGGGATTTGCCGTAGGTTGCAGCCCACTTTGGGCTCTTCCTTCATGTGTAAGTCACCACCTTTTATTTCCCCTCCAGAAATCACCTGGCCCCCTTCTTAATTAGCCTTTCCATCAGCTTGCACATCTTGCTGTCCTGGAAGGAGCAGACTATTGTGTTCAAATACATGCAGAGCAGAAGGTAGTTTTACAAGAAGGAAATTATCAAGGAGCAGACTGATTTTTGTGTTTTTCTTTTGTTTTTCTTTTTTTAATGTGAGTGAGGGACAAATAGCACATTGCAAGTAGTGTAAGCTAGCTTGCAGAATCAAGAAATCCATATGTGATTTTTAGTGAAGTTTTCAGAGAGTCAAGAATTGGCAGTGCTGTCTTTACCCTATCCCTACACATTCTCAAAGTTCCTTGGGAAACGATTCTGGATTTTGTTAGACTTCATTGCTAGGCGTTTTTCTCCCTGAAAGCTGTATCTTTTGGTATTTCTCTGTAAAGAAACCAGAATAAAACTTCAAGCACAAGAGCTGGAAATAACATCACTCTTTTTTAATAGAAGTACTAAACTATTTGCTCCTGCATGGAAAAATTGTATGCCGAGTTTCAGTACACAGTGATCTCTTTAAAGCTGAGTTTATAAGGCCCTCAATTTATAATGGAAATACTGACAGTCTTAACACTGAAGGTGCCAGCCAGAGCAGCTTTGGTATAGCTCTGCCACAGAAAATTACAGCTAATAAACCAGGTACAGACTCTTGGTTACTTCTGGTATTATTTAGCTGTTTTACTATCTGAGAAAACCTGTCAAGTAATGAAGAATTTAGGAATGTCTGTGTTTCATGACTGTTCTAGTTCAAAAAGCTATTCTAAATCCAAATCTATCCTATTTACTTAGTTTCCAGATTAAATCTTTATTGTAAAATGTTTACTGCATACATTCGTCTAAAATCTGGTGCCTTTTATCTGTTTGGGGTTTTTTTCCCCATCTAACAGCATGGCATTGGTAGCTTCCAAAAGTCAGCAATTATTTACAGAAAAATACATTAATAAAATGAGCAGTATGACCATGCAGTTTCTGTCTCCAAAAAGAATGAATGAATAAAAAGGAAAAAACTCACCTTCGCTCTCTTTAAATCTTCTGATACTATAAACCTAGCAAAATGCTGGGCTGTGTCTTATATATGTAGGAAAAGCTAATTCTAAGGTTAAAATGCCACGCATTATTATTAGCAAAATACCATTCCAGTTTCCAGGTCTGTCATGTGCTGACTCCTCGAGCCTTGGGGGTAAGGGGGGTACAGTGCGTTGGAAGTGAAAGTGAAAAGAAAAATCTGCTTCTGATTTGATGATGAGTTGTGCAAATAAAATACATACTGCACTATATATATATTTTGGTGTAAGTTCAGAGTTTTTCAGTTCCTTTGGTGGAAAGCTTCATCTTCCCTTTCACCCTAGGTTGAAAAGAATAACATCCTGGGTGACTAGCATTTCCAGGCTGTATTTTCTGTATTCTAGAAAGGAAGAAGAGAATACAAACTTTGTTATAAGGTGGGCTTTTTATCTTCAGTAAAAGAGAGATTCAGCTATAAATTTCTATGACCTGTCTGGCCTTCTTTTCAGTTACTTGTTAAGTCTTATATGCTTAATCCTACTACGTAAAGAGGGTTTTCTTTTTTATGGCAAAGAATAATATATAATCACTGTTCATAATAAATAAAGCAACAGGAGCCTCCTTATTCAGCATTAACGTTAGTATTCAACAGATTGCTGGACGCACACACAAGCATAAAGCTCTGGAGTATGGTAATTTAAATGCTTTTATTATCAAAAGCAAGCTACTTGAAAATTGAAAAGGAAGGTATTCATCAAACAGTGAAAATCCTTTCAAACAAGACATTAGAGGCTGATAATAATCCTTCTTGAGAAAGTTATAGCCTAAGTTTTACTTCAAGTGAGTGTTTAAGGCAGTTTACTTAATTTTAAAAAAAAGTTTTTCTGCTTTTAAAATAATTTCTACACTACTCTTAATTTCCTGTAAATAAAAACCACAGCATATTAAGATGTGGGAATACCAATATTATTTGAGGAAGTGTGTTAAATCACAATTATTTAAAATATTTTCATGTTGCTAAATAAACTTTAAAACATTATTATCACAGCTAAGAATTATATCCGTGACATTTTGCATCTATCATCCTGGATAGTGAAAAACTCCCCTAATTTAAGTTCTGTGCATTTTAGCAGTAATACGTGTATCTTTTAGGACTTGATGTGGTAAAGACTTTAAATTACAAATACGCTAACCATTTAGTTATTTGAAATCTGCTTCAAGCATGGTTTTACGTTCACAGAATCATATTACCACAAGACACTATTTTGCTTCAAATTCCGTGAAGGTGGAACAAACCTTTATTTTTAAAAAGTTCATCAGAACCTCCTTCAACTTACACGCACGAAGTCTTGTGCTCTCTCTCCAAAGATTAGAAAGTGGAGGCTGCTGTAGTTGCTGTATTACTAACACGTCATTATTTTTAGAAACTCTATCAGAGCGTGCTTGCCAGCACACTGAATTGTTATAAACACAAGTGAACTATACTTGTTGGGAAGTGGTTGCGGTATATTTGGTGATGCAGCTTGCAGTTATGTAGCAGTGTGTTTACTCGCATTCAGATTTTCAGAATTCAGTGATCCGTAATACGGGTTTCTAGCCCTAGGCAGATTCATGAAGGGTTTTTGTAATTGGCATTTTAAGGTGTAGGATTGCAAGCGATACTCTGCAAGGCACACTAATCAAGCTACAGAGTAACTCTGAAAGATTTTATTTATTTATATAGTTTATAGTACTTGTGACATTATCAGCTTTCCCGATGCACTTCCAGTCTTGCGAAACGTCCTTTCTGATGTTGGGAGCCCTTTGCGCTGCTGTTTGACTCGCTCTCGGCCGTGCTGTGGAGTGAGTCAGAGGAACGGGCTTCTGTTCCCTGCAGTCCAAGATAAAACTTACCAAATAAAAATGAGAAACTAGCTGAGCTAAAAAGACGGGTAGGAATTGCTTCCTGGAAAGAACTGATCATAACCACTGTAAACTAAAATGTTTAGTGAAGATAGCAAAGGTGTCTCTGCCTGATCTTCTAAGAGGCCCAACTCACTTGTGTTTGTCACACACGTGTGTTGAAGATTCAGACAGCAATACAAGATTTTGGCTGGTTTGTATGATTTGAAGGTATGGGTCTAAATCTTGACCAATCTGAAGTTGGTAGGAATTCTGCCGTTGACTTCAGTGTGATTGAAGCTGCACTCTTGAACTTCCTTTTACTACTTTATTCTTACATTTAGCCATGGTAATTCCAAAGGCTTTAACTTAATAGCTTCTTCTGAGATAAATCGAAGCTGCTCAGACTGGCTACTCGGAGTTCATTTTCACCATAGGTGTGGTCCATGCTTAAACAATACTCTACATGTAACATGTATCTGCTAGAGTGTGGGACAAAATCCCAAACTCTAATCACAACGGAGCAATTCCAGCCAAAGTCTGGTTCAAGGCACAGCCGCAAACAAACTTTTTAAGCAGGATGAGGGGAGGCAGAGAGGGGAGACAATTTGGGACAGGTACAAGCTTTGCTGAAGCAATACACCTTCAAAGCACGGTATTAGCTGGTTGCCACTAGGAAAGCTTGCCAGTCAGCATGCATACACTGCAGAATTTATTTGCTCAGCGACAAGTCTGTAGGTCTCAACTTAATATGTATTTCAGTCTGTTCTCTATTGACAGATGAACATGCAGAAATTTCTCATATCTTCAAAAGTCGTAGCAGGTCCTCCAGTCCTCAGGATTATGTCTGTCAACTTCTGTGATTATCAATCCTTCTGAGTAATTGGAAGAATTTTAAATTCTCAGATATTTTAAAGTAAAAAATTATTTTTGTTTGTTCATATATTGGCAACATACTGCAGATTGTGTGCTTGGTCTCCGCCTCTAGATAAAGTGGGAGAAATTCTCCCATTCAGCTCTGGGGAGAAAAAAAAGCAAAAGCACTCTGAACTGTAAACTGAGCTTTCTCTGAACATACTTCTCTGTGGGAAAGATTCAGTAAATGAATGCTACTGAATTAAGGGAATGTGCTGAAGACAGTTGTTCATCTAAAAGGACAATCTGTACTCTCAGTAAAAGGTTGCTTCTATTTGCATAGCAACCATCAGGGAAGAAAAACTGTTTTGAAGGAGACGTGCAATCTGTCTGCATTTTCCTGGTGTTACTCAGGCTGATACAGCCTTGAAAAGGCAGACTATGCTGTTTCTTTGACAGTGAAATATTAATGTACTTAATATTTGCTTGTTTTATTGATTTACATTCAGAAATATGTTGTAGATTTTCCCCTGATCAGAGGATGAATGGTATTATGGTAGATAGACTTTTTATTTTAAGACAAATCTTCTGAATCTTAGATTTTTAGAAAACAAATCTGACACCAACTCTGTGATTACTTCCATATCTTAATATAAGTCCATTGAATAGTTGTTTCTAATCTCCTTGTTTCTGACATTGCTGCCCTTTTTGCTCTCCAGTCAGTTGTGTACAGTCACACATACAGCACTGAAAAAGAACAAGTAAAATGAGGAATATCAGGAATTATAATGGAAGTAGAGGTAAAACATAATTAATTATCAGTTTGGATGCAATTGGGGGGCCGAAATATGTTTTTGTGAGTCAATTCTGGGCATAAAAATGTCATATTTAAATAGTTTGAAAATTGAAATATAATTTATTACCATTTATTTGAAGTGAGGCTGTTTACTAAAAACTTTCAGAAGTTGCTACTAATACATGAAGTATGAAATGCAAAAAAAGGAGCTACAATTTGGACCTTAAAACCAAAACTAAAAGTGTTTTCAGAAATCAATTTGTAGTGACGTTATTTTAGATCTATGACATGTTTTTAATTTACTGTATTAATATCTTAACTGAGCAAGTGAAGTGAAATGTTTTGTTCTTTGCAGATGTGGGCTTTGTGGGTAACGATACACTAGCTGAATATGGGAAAAATTTAGAGTAGCTATTTAAATGTGGGCAACTGGTCTTAATAGATGTGTTTTTGTCTTACATCACCATATTTTAATATCTTTTTGGCCTTGCAACATCTGCTCCAATGCAAACATGTTAAGTGAAAGCAAACCTTACCCACTTTATATTTAATGAAGAACTGAAAATAAAAGTGTCTTACTGTTGCCATCCCAACAGTAAACCTTGTGGTGATTTATTGATACTGATCTATTTTGCCCTGATACTGTTCACTGAAGAGCAGGAGCTGGGAGTCCGCGAGGTGACAGAGCAGCCGTCGTGGATGGAGAGAACGTTCACTGGCAAGTTTACGCTGCACTGTTTCAGGCAGCAGTTCCATATAAACTGCCTCTCCTGTCCCCAAATTGCTGAGCTGTCTGCCTGCTTTTCAGATTTGTTTTGGTCTTGAGCAGTGAGTTACAGCAATGCTGGATTGGGCAAGTGACATCAGTTGGATTTCTTGTGTCGGATGTCAGCCAAAACAGATGCGAGAAGAGGAGGGAGAAAAGAATTTGGAGTCGTCAGTTTGCAGCGCCAGCTCCATTCTCCATGGAGCTGATGTGTGTGTTTTCCTTGTGTTGTGTTCCCTTCTGCAGCAAATGCAGTCTCCTTCAAATGAGTTTCTGGTGAGCTTGGAGTTGGAGAGAACTGTTTCTTGCTTTTTGTTATGTTCCCAAATTTTACGGGGATTAGCATTTGTGACCAAACATTTGCAGCAAATATTTGTGGAGTTCTGGCCTTCCTGGTTTTTGTTATAATCAAATTTTCAGTATATAAACATCAATGCATTGTGCAGAATTTCAGGATACAAACAAAATAGATTGGTAGCTGATTTTAAAAAAATGTGCACAACATGGAACAAACTTTTCAAGTTTTTTTTCACATATTCTTTATTTTTCACCCTGAGAGATTGTATTACCAATTATATTACCAATTGTATTGTTGGATTTTTTTACTGACTGAAATTTAGTAATGACCCACTAGTAAATATTGACTGATCTACATGAACTAGTAACTATCCTTTTCTTGAAGAATTAATTAAACAAAACTTGACATTATTCTAAGTTGAATTTTCATAACTTCCTAAATTTCATCAGAAACAAGTTATATTAGAGGAAAAAATCCTTGACCAAATGAAATACTTATAATCGGTAGGTTTTTGGTTTACTGTCATAAGGTATGAGCTAGGGTAAGGATATAGCTTGTTTGGGGTGGGGGGGGGGGGTTTGTTTGTTTGTTTGTTGTTGGTTTGGTTTGGTTTTGTATCAGCTTGTGAGCTTTCCAAAAGGTCACTTCTGAGGAGTAGTCTAGTAATAGTGTAATTAATCAAACAATCCGAAGTATAAACTAAGACACTGCATTCTCCTCTATGCAAAATATAATTCCAGTTGAAAAGGGACTTCCAAACAAGTTCTTGTAGGGAAGCATGGGTATGTCTGGGTCAGAACTGGAAATGTGAAAGACCAGTAAGTCAACATAATCTTGGGTACCCCTCCTATTATGAAAAATGTGTTATTTCTAACCTTTAAAATTTAGCAGGTCTCAAGGTTCTTTGTCTTGGCAAGAAAAAAAGTGATTGGACATGCATTGGTATAAATGATCATTTAAAGAAGTTTGGAAGTCTACCTTACTTAACTGTCTCTTAATCAGCATTTCAATGGCCTCAACTTGAAGTTGTTTCCTTTTCTCTCTGGTCAGTGCATAGCCATTGTTTCCCCTCAGTGTCCTAATAAATAACAGGTATAATGTGTTCTTGTGTCAGATAACCTTGGCATTTAGAGTTCTTGCAGTGAACAAGTTTTTTTTCCTTGACATTAGGAAAATCATTAAAGCAAAAGTATTACGTTAAATATTGCCAAGTCTAATGCCTGAATCAGAGAGTTGAAAGAATGTACTCGGTACCTTTGGAAAATTTTGTCTGAATAAATGTCAGCATGGTTTCTCTGACTCCATCACTGCTATGTCATTGCTCTGCCTCCTGATACTCTCATGATTTTTTTTTTCTTTGTCACTGTTGTCTTTTGTTTAACCTCAGTCTACGACTCTTCCATCAGCCACATACCTAAAGTACTGCATCACGGTCCAAGATAAACATGTTGATGGGTCCTAATGTAATATAACTGAATACTTGGAGAAGGTGCTTAATGTGATTTCTGCTCCCTTCATCCCTGGCAATTTGTTAACTGACACATCATTTAGGAGGAACAGAATTTTCAAAGTACTGCTGGAGCTCTAGCATGTAATTTTTAAACAAAAGCCTGATCCTGCATTTTTACTGAGGCTGACTTAAACTGCAGTTTTCTAGAACGTTGCTAATAAAACTGCACCTTCAGGTTCTCCAACTAAGAGAGAATTCAGCTTTGAGGTGAAGGAGCTGCAATTCTGGTAGCTGGACATAACCGATATGCTCTCAGTGGGAATTGTAGCTTGCATAAATGTTAGTTGCTGTTTGTCTGCCCATACAGCGGAGTATTTTATTAAGAGTTCACACAAGGGGTCAGATAAACATTTAGTGGCTTTCAAAAACTGTCTCTGGTCATTTGAGTATGTTGTGTTATGTGGTCAAGTTACAGAGAATTTCAAAGCACTGTGGGGATTACTGGTCTTTCAGACTGCCTTGAACTGTTTATAGTGGCTTATGCCCAAGTGTATAGTATGTTTAACGAGAGTATGAAATAGCAGAAATTAGTCTGTCTGCTGAATGGAAAATGGGAAATTTTATTTTGCCTTGAGTCATGTTTTGTTATATTTTACTGCTACTTTGAAATTAATATGGTAGTGTGCATATTGAGGAAAATGAATTCAGGAATACTATTCAGTAATAAAGGAATATTACATCAGTGTAATGATGCGTGTGTGATGGATGACTAAAAATATGATTGTTCTTCAAGAACTTTTTTTGCACCGCCGAAACAGTTCTTTGCTGCAGGGTTCTTTGATTGAAAATTATTCTAATTTATACACAGAAAGACAGTAAATTTGACCAGAAATTGTGGAAGATGAGCTGCAGAGAGAAGCAGTAGTTAGAAAATTTACGAAGTACACCATTTTGCTTGCTTACGCACATGTATGCAGGATATATATATATATGTTATGCCTTATGGAAGTGATGCCACACTAATCCCTCTTTTCTGAGCTCTAGATTAAAATAGAAATTCCATTTTTGACCAATTTTGAGAGAAATAAATTATGACTTCTGGATTTTTTCAGTTTTGTCCATGTTCAATTCCCACAGAAGTCACAGTCTTCAAGTTTTTCAAAGGCAGCTGCATTCCAACAGGCTCTAAATCTCTCTGTGATTTCCCCCTGTCAAATCTTAGTGCATGGTCAAGGCAGCACAGGAGAAGATCACTGTCATACTTTTAGCTGCCTTCTTCAAGAAGCAGCAGGAGGCAAATGTTAACATTTTAAGGGAAGGTGATGTCCATTTTTAACTTTTTTTGCTATCCTGTTGCTAATCTTTCAGTGTGGTTGCAAGAGTTGCATACATTCTGCATCTTGAACTCTTAGGTCTTTTGGATCTCAGTTGCTACAGTTCTCCAGGATGTATTACAAGCATTGGAATAGTTTCAGAGGGAATATAAATCACCCTTAGAACACTACAGCACTTACACTTTTACAGTACTTGGCTTTTCCGAGGGTTATATTTCTTAACTGCTTTCTGCCAAGAAAGTACATATGTAGAAAAATTAGTCATGACAGATATATAGTGAAATCCAAAAGTCTGAATAAAAGGCTGAACTGCTGTTGATGAGGAAAAGAAACAGAAAAAGTGGAACATCTCTAAGCAAAAGAAAAAGGTAGGATAAGTAGATTAGTGAAGAGGAGAAAAGAAGAAGTGGTCATAGAGACGATAAAAGGTCTGTGTGTGTCATTTGAATGGTTCATGGTGTCTGCAACACAAGGCAATATTAATGAACAATTTGCCAGCTAACTATACTCTCTTCAGTCTGCTTAATACTGTACGCCATAGCAGTTTCCCAAGCCTACCTCACTTGCTTACCAGTATTAGCAGTAGTAGTTCCCAGCTACAGTTATGCTTCGCTTTAGAAATCCATTCACTATAGTTTTGTGAATTACTGGCTTTTGAAGGTGAGCTATGTGAGCAGCAGTACTTCGTACTGAACAATGCTGAAAAGAGGTAAAATATGCTTGCTAATACACAGGAGTGAGTTTAAATAAAATAAGGACTTCTGTGGGGAAGATCACAGAAATCATTGTGTTGGGAGCGCAAGGTCCTGCGTTTATGGCAGCTAACTTTAAGCACCTAGCTGACTGAGAAATGCAGTTACTGGAGGCTTTTGTCCGTCATCATTAGAGGTCAGAGCAGATCTAAAAATCTGTTAATCCGACTGAAATGCATCTCCTTGCTGACAGAGGTTGCTGAATGCAGCTGCCCTTCTGTGTTGGAGGTCCAAGTCAGCTAGAACCAAACTTGACCTAGGTTCTCAGTCTTTTAGACCTGTGCTAGTCCGCACATCTGAAAGGAAAAAAGCATTTATCTGACCCTTAACTGGACTGCATTGGATCCCACAGTGACATGATCTGATACTTTCCATCTAACTGTATTTCACAAGTTTTTGTGAAATGTTATAACTATATAGTCATTTTCTTTACATGATCACAAAAAAGGTTGTTGGTGCTTTTTGTGTCCCACACTGCCTTGATTTATCATCTACAGTATAATCTTGGAATTTCAAGGTCATACCCCACCTGTATTACTGGTTATATGATACAAGTAGCTGTGGGTAGGTTGTGTGTCAGTTCACGAATACTGTGTGCTGTAGTATGCTTCTGTGCATTGTCCCCAGGGTCTGCCCTCTCCCAGGCAAGAAGCAATGCTAAATATGAGTCTGAGCAAATGAATTTTTGGGCCTCTGTAAAAGTTCCAAGTAGTAAAGTGCAGCTGTTTGTACTTTGGAGAGATACCAGCCTCTCTTCCTTGGAACAATCCTTCTGTTGTAAACCTGGCTTCATTTTGCTCTGTGACTTTACCAAGTTAACCTCTCATCTAAAGTTTTTCAACTTGGATATCATTGTTTTCTAAATTCTGTACCTTTTTATACACAAAAATAATAGAATTTGAATAAAGTTTGCTCTGTTAGATACAAGGGATAGTGATTCCTTAGTGAATCCTGTGCAGTCTCAAAGCATATTTACAGTAATAAAAATGCTTTTCCCTCTATTCCCTGTACCAGTGGCAGTACATACTTAATTTATAAAGACAGCAGATGTACAACTTTGAGGGCAAAAAGTATCAGGGCACTCGGTAAAAATTTTTGGAGCCATTCAAGTATTAATGCAAAGAATAAAGGTAAGGTGATGGTAGATTGCCAAGATACCTTCCTCAACGTTTGATTCTTCGTATCTTGAAATACCCAAGAATTTCAAGCGCAATTTAGTGAACAGTTCTTGGAGAGGCCTCGAAGTCCAAGTAGTATGCTTTTGGAAATTTAGTAATTCCTCAGCTGTTAAGAGATCTGCACATGTTTGTGTTACATACCATTTGCTGGAGCATTGCATGTACTCTATGTATTTTACTTCTGCTTCATAAATGAAACATTTCTTTGCTGTTTTGAAGAGCAACTTTTTCCAAACCTGACATCAAGAGAGAATGTTACTTTCTTCCATTATTTTCTGACTTTGTAACTTAGATAAGGAAGACTTGAGGACTTTGGGGAGAGAGGAAGGATCACCTCCCTCGACGTGCTGGCAGTGCTCTGCCTAATGCAGTCCAGGAGGCTGTTGGCTGCCTTTGCTGACGCTCCTGACACCATGGTCAGCCTGGTGTCCACCAGGCCCCCCAGGTCCTTCTCTGCAGGGCTGCTTTCCAGCTCCCCAGCCTTTCCTGGGGAATGGGGTTATTCCTCCCCAGGTCAGGACTTGGCATTTCCCTTTCTTGAACTTCACGAGATTCCTCTCTGCCTATTTCCCCAGCCTGTCCAGGTTTCCCGAATGGCAGCACAAGCACCTGGTCTGCTAGCCGCTCCTTCTAGTTTTGCATCATCTGCGACTTGTTGAGGGTGCGTGTCACATGATCTGGGTCGCTAATTGAGAGGTTAAATGTTATAGGACCCAGTATCGATGCCTAGGGTGTACCACTATTGACTGGCCTCCAGCTGGTGGATGGCTCAGAAGTTTTGACTGCTTGCAATGCTTTCATGCCCCAGTGAAATTAAAAAGATTTGACTTGAAAGAAGTGGGTTACAGCATCATGTCCTAATGCTGCTAAAATATATAGATACTTTGATTTAAAATACAGTCATCAATTAAGTTAGGACTATATGCAAGATTGTACTTCATGTAACTTAAAGTTACTTCATTTAGCTCTGTCAAGAAAAAAAGGGTTTCAGCAAGAATTCTTTGGAAAACTGCTCTTACAATGCTGCCTTTTTCATAAATGTGGCAACACCAGCACAAAGTAAACAAGTTAAGATTGGCTTACAGAGTTAATTTTCAAAATTGTGTAGCAATCAAAATGAGATACCTTTGCATGCCATCTGGTGATTTTGAATAGATGAACTGGTCTGGACAAGTTAGAGATTTCCTTGGTTCTGGGCTACTCCCCTTAGAGCAGCTAACTGTTGCAGGAATGCTCTTTTAGCATCATGTGCTGAATTTATTGATATGGATTGGAGAGGTCAGGTTTTTCTGTTATGTCACAGAGCAGATTGTTGTGTAAAATTGCCTCACCAGCTTACAGTTCTTACTGTTCCTTCTGCATTAGTGGCTTCTTCTGATGCTGAAAGATAGAGAGACATTTGTCCCACCTTTTTTCAACCATGGAAATTTAGGTTGAAAGAAAAATTCCAGCTAAATGTCACTAACAAGTTAAGTGTATTCCATAATGCAGCTGTGGTTGTCCAGCTGAACTCTTGTTGGTGAATACTTCACAGTTTGCAATAAGATGGCTTAAAATCAATACATAAATAAGGCTGTAGGATCTTACTGGTAAGTGTTCCATTTTTTTGCCGTATTTTTGTCTTCTGTTTTGCAATTAAGAACATACAACTCTCAGCGTTATGATTCCAGTACTGGCTCCTTCTGTGTGGTGATTCCCCGTCCTAATTTTAATGAGAAGCCATAAACTTATGGCTTCACTTGTTCATTTTAATTTGTCACTAGCATGATTTCGGCTCTTGAGGCACAAGTGAAGTCAGCTCATGCTCAATATTTTGAATACTTTGGAACTTACTGGTGCTTACTTGATTATCACATTGTGAATCTGTAGTCCGTTTCATTTTCGTCTTCTCACGAAGACACACCTTGCTGTTCTTTCTTGAAGAGTTATAATGAAACTTCAGAAGAAGATTGTTTCATTTTTGTTCTAAGATATTTTTTTTTGGTCAGTAATTGCTTCATTGCCTATGGAACCAGGGACAGAAACTGTCCTAATACATTGAATTTGCTCTAGACTTTCTACTTGTGCACATTGATTCAGTTCTGATTTTCCAAATCCTCTCACAACTCAGGCCTTTTTAAAGGATCTCTGAGGCATCAGCTCCTTCATCCTGTTAAGGCTACTTCTTTACTTATTCCCCATTTGGTCTGTTCAATATCTAAAGAAAAATGCATTCTTATCTTTTCAGAGGCTGTTCATAATGCAGTAATACTAATAATAGCAGGTATTTGCTCTTGTTGTACGTCACGGGTATAGCCTTTTATAACTGTGCCCCATGTTACAGCGAGGAAATGGAGGTCTGTTTCCAGCACTCCTGTGTGTCATACATATAATTATAATAGGGACCTAAATAGGAAGCCATTTTACTATAACGAATGGAATCAATCTTGAACTTGCTGTCTTTTCCCTGGCATTGTCCAGTTGTTTTTGGATGTTACTCATGTTACAGGAATGCATCAGATCTTGGCATGGGTGCCCAGTGTTTTTTAGTATGTTTAAATAAGAAGTGGCAATGCAAGAGAAAGATTTTAAAATTTAAATAATTTACGCTTATGTACCGAGGCTTGCTTAATCCATGTAAGGAAGGGTCTAGTTGCTGTGGTTGTGCGTACTTGCTAGGAAATAGACTTTTTTCACTCAGCCGTGACAGTTTTGGAGCACTACTGCCTCATCTCTGAACTTGCAACTTAAACATGATGCCTTTTATTTTTAGTTTGATTCATGAAGGGCCTCTGTCTGCATGTTACATGTTTTTATCTTGTCAAAGATAGTCTTGAGCAAGCATGCACAAGTGTATGTAATATCCTGGGAACCAGTTGTGCAGGGTCTCTTCATTAGCTGTCCTTAATGGATGGAAATGATACCAGAGGGTTTACAGTAATGAAGTCTTAAAGTAAAAGTCTTAACAAGTGATAGATCTGGTTGAATGAGAATAAATTCATTCTGATATGCAGCAGTATTCTAGGGGTTGTCTGGGTATCATTAATACATATGGAATAACGCATACGACTCTATTGGAGTCTATTAATATGTCTGACATACCCTGTTTTTTATTCCCTGTTTCCAAGTTGTCCCACAGCATTGTAAATGGACTGTAGTTGGAAGGCATTGTTCACAATAATGTGTCCCCAGGACAGACTTGACTTTGCACAGAGAAAGTATTACGGAAACTAAAATATAACTGTCACAGTCCTTGTATTAAGTTTTTGTGAATGCTATTGGAGGAACAGTAAGTATTTATTTATTTTTGTATGAATGAATAACAAGATAATTGTTTAGGAAATAAACTAGTCTCTGTATTTTGCTCTACCTTTGCTTAGACATTTGGAACAGGAAAAACCACTACCACCAGAATTCATCCTATTTTATTCCATGGTTAAATTGTATGCCTTACAATCGAACACAAACAACGCTGAAAAACTTTATACTACTGTTAGGTAGTAAATTCTGTCCAAAATTCAGAATTTCATGTAGAGCCTCTATCAGAAGAGCTATTTGTAAAAATGAATTAGAAATAGAAAATACCAAATACAAAAAAATTACACATTCAACAACAAAACTTAACGTAAAGTATTTTTTCTAAAATATTTTGCTTCCCAGAATGAATTACTGAAACATCTTTTTTTTAAATAAAAATTTTGAATGTTTTATGTTACCAAAAAAAAAAAACCAGTGAAAAAAATAAATTAAAAGTTAAAAATCCAGTATTCGGATACATCAGTTGAAAAATGGAAGATAGTATTTCCATACTTAGAGAATCTGACAGAAGCAACTCAATAAATCATCCCTACTGTCAAATCACCAGTTGTTAGTTAGGAAATAGACTTTTAAAAGTACTGTTACCCTGAATGTCATGAACAACATGTTGGGTCAGACATTAAAGAAAGAAATCAGAAATTTAGGATGAAAGTAATTTTACTGAACTTCAACTACCTAGAGATTAGGAATTTTGTGATCCTTGTTATCAAGGATCTGGTTTCGATGAGTAGAAAAAGACATCCCGTATTTGTTTTGGGCACCTGCCTTAATGTAGGGGTGATCCCAAGCCTTTGGGATCATAAGCTTGTTCTACAGAAACACGAAGTTTGTAGTATTTATTTAAGAGTTAAATTTTCTAGTTGTATCATTACTATACTGGGCAAGTTAGTAACTCCTTTTTTGTTGGACATAGCAATTTGCAACCCACGTATAAATAGTTAGTATCCCTTAGTTGTGATCACCACACATGATAGAACTAGAAGTAAAAGCCAAATGATTTGTACATTTTATGTGTCAACTTCTGTACCCGCATTTTCGGTCGTTCACTGCGCTTCCTGCTCTCGTGCCCCGCACTGCACAGTGGAGAGGCTGCCTCTTGTTTCTGCTGGGTTCTGCCTAAGCAGAGTGTGTTTAACAGCAATTAGAAAGACGAGCGAGTGTGTTAAGCACCAGCGATACCAGTGAAAATGATGAGCTGGCTGGCGTTGCCAGAAAGTTGGTTTTAGGTATGTACGTTTTGTGCCATAGTGCAAAGCAGTGCTCAGCATGTCCTTCAAAGTGCCAAACTGTTCGTACGTGTTTAAGAAAGATGCAGTCGAATTGTACCTGCTGAAGGTACTACCTAAAAACGTTTTTAGTCAGTTAAACGTTTGAGTTGTCGCTGCCCATTTTAGACTTCTGCCTTCTCTCAGTCTGGCATGAAGTCAAACGATGGTGGGTTTGAAGCTTACAGAGAAGAGCACAGTATGGACTGCTTTAAGATCCAAGGTGCTAGTGGTACCTTTGTTGCGAATTCATGTCCAACACAGATAGGGTAGTCAGATTTGTGAAATCTGGAGAAGATATTAATAAGGAATCTCGATATTTGGAGAGGCTGGAAACAGACAGGGCATCTCTGATTTGCTGTTGAAATAGCTCCCTGCGAAGGCAGCATTGGTAATGAGAAAAACATTTTACAGTGCAATGCCTTTCCAAATATGAAAGCAGTTAGTAAGGACTGATGTAACTCTTTCTCTATGTTGGTTGTGCTTTTAAAAACACTGAGTTTAGAGTTACGAATATTTATCTATTTTGTCAGTACTTGGAATACGATTAAAAATGGCACATTTTAAATATGAGAAAAGTTCTAATAATTAATTCCAGTAGTAATAAACTATAGTTAGTTCTAATCTAATGATTGCTAGTCTGATAAATTTAGTGTTAACTCTCCCTCCTCTTGCTTTTAGTTCCTACTTTGTCGTGTCTTAAGTGCAGAAATAAAGCATGAGTTCTGTATGCGAAAACCTTAGCCTTACTTTTGTAATAATGCTATTTTAATAAAAATTTGATACAGGAATAATTTTACAAGGAAGAAAACGTTTCATTTGATCTAAAATGCAAAATCAGTGACAGGTTTTCTTTTTTATTTTAAGCTATTTTTATCATGATTGTAGGAGGAAGGAGAGTCTGCAAGTAGTGAGACAAATTAGCTAATTAGACTGCTATATGAGTTTTCCTCCTGAATTGAAACCAGAGTTTAAGGTTCTGTTGCACAAATCTAGGTGACTATATTTGAAATATACTGAAATAATAACGATTTTGGTTATTGCCACAGAAGTAAGCTTTGAATTAATGTCTTGTTAAATGAGATTTTTCAGTTAAACTTTTACAAATTCTAGGGAGAGTGACTTTTTGATCTATATTACTTTAAAGTGATAACTGTGTTTAATTTCAGCTCAGATTTTAAGATATGGCTGTTCAAACCTTAATTGGTTAGAACATTTTTGATTAAGAATAGGTTAGTAAAAAATCATTGTGGCCAAGATGCATATATATGAACTGCGGAAGTGTAATAAGTTGCCATTATTACAAAATGAAAAAATGGAATTTTAGTTATGCTTGGGAACTGGGAAGTAGTTCTGAAAATATTTTACTTAAGGAGAGATTACACTGGCAACTGACAGAATTCCTTAAGTTTATATAAATGAAAAGAGTTTTGTTGCAGGTCGGTTAGTAAGAAATGAGAAAAAACTAAGAATTTAATTCTGCTATTCCTTTCATCAAATGATAAATTAACATAATAAAGTTATCATTGTAGCTTTATTCATGCGAATGAGATCAGGGAGTTGATATGCCTTAGATGTAGAAAGACATCTGCGATGGCTAATTAATATTTTAAGATTATAGTCAAAAGCAGTTAAAAATGGACGTGCTTTGTTTCAATTAATAAATTCATGTTTTGCTGCTAGTTGAAAAAATCATTAAAAAATACTTCCATGAACACAAATCCTCTTTTGGTTTTTGGGATCCCTTTCATTTTTAAAACCTTCAGTAAAAGTAAAGTTCAGTGGTTTCCCCATTTGCTACCGAAGGGCTCTAGGAGACAAATTAAGGAAACTGGAGATCTGATTGTATTTGTGGGGAGAAGGGAATGTATGTGTCTTAGTTTGTAATTTCTTCTGCTGTTTTCTTTAAAAACATTCCACTGTTGAGGAGGACAAAATTATTCATTTTTATTGTGTTACCTGTAAAAGTATTTTTAATGCAACAGTGGCTTCCTTTATTAGAAGAATGGCTTTTATAAAATGAATAACAAAAACAGGGCTTTGCTACATCACTGTTACATCACTATAGTGTGTTTCTGTGCTTGCTGATTAAGGTGGAAAAGAGCTCTCTGTCAAGGCAGAATGTGTGATTTTATGTAGTTTTCTCTAAAGGCAGCAGGTATTTTCTGCTATTGGGTTGGTATTTTTCTTTTTGGTATGTGCAACTCTATTGTATTTATGTTGTGAAAGTTTAGTGCTGTATAAGTGAAGACAGTCTTTAAAACTCTTGGAACGGTTTCCCTGGCACTTGGCAGTGATGGTACATGGTATCTCAAGTGCAGGGCTTAAGTAATACATAAGTAAAATTTGCTTAATTCCTGCTCAGTTTTACACTTTGTATTTCACTGTTTGGCTGCTGAATTTGCTCAGTGGTGGTAATCACCTCTTTACAGTCTCATGTTTTTCTTTGCCAGGTTGGTTTATTTTGCCGGTTTCTCCCAGCATAAACTGTCATAAGCTTTTGTTTTTCAGAAAATATCATCTTAAACCTTGGTTGTATGTCCCTAAAGTGTCGTGTACTTCTGCACCTTCAGGGGATGATTTACACTGACATACCGATCATTCTTTGCAACTAAGGCTGCCAGTGTTAAAATTGTCCCATAATGATAACAGCCCCTCAGCCTTGTTCGGTTACGTGACAGGGCACATGGCTGCAGTGGATTGCACTATGTGACTTTATCCCCCAGCACCATGAGCTCCTGGTGTTAGGCATGAAAGAAAGATGAGGAGCTAAACGACAGAAAATAAAGATTTGATGGTTAGGCATCCACAGGACATGAGATCTGAGTTTATGATGCCAAACATCTTGGTTTTTTATTATCCAGCTCTGTTTGCAGCTTGAAGGTCTGGCATACGCATGCCTCCAGTGCAAACCAGTCAGAGTTGATGGGTACAGTGCGGAAATGTGCACGTGCACAGTTCTGCAGTCTTTTCCATGCATTCACCGCTCCTTCCCATACGTTTGCGCTGGAGCACTGCTGGGAGAGAATGATCTCAGAACAGTTTAATACCACGCTCCTGTTCTCATCACCTGACCCTGGAAGTGCGTGCATCGGATCACTTGCCTGCACAGGTGACCTACAGGTGAGCACCCCTACGTTGTGATCCAGAGCCACCAAGTTACGTTTGCATGAGTGTCCTTCACACAACCATTCTGGTCATGTTAGATATTACCCACTAGTAATTCAGTGATTTGAAAAGTTTGGAAATAACATAGCAGTTATTTATTTATAATAAATTTAAATATAAGGTGGGCTCTGAACCTCATCAGACTGTCTGCCATCAGCCCGGGATAGTCCAGGCCCTAATAGTTTAGGTACATAGCTGTGCGCAGCAGCATGGTGCAGGGCGTTTGTGGTCTAAGACGACTGTGGACTTTGAGCATCTTTAAGAAGAAGCTGCAGGAATTTAAAAAAAAAAAACAAAAAACAAAAAACAAAAAAAAACAACAAAAAAAAAACAACAAAAAAAAAAAAAAAA
>NW_010517109.1:27971-38517 GCF_000687285.1 Phaethon lepturus | reverse complement strand
TAGAGATTGTTTCACCCAGCTCTGAAATCAAGCAATATCTGGGTTGGAATGTGGCATCAGTTTGAACAGTGCACAGAAATAGTACACGACAATTTTTAGGTCGGGAAGCTGGGAACATCATGATCAACTGAAAATGCCAAGGGAATCATAGGTGGGTGGAGTGTTATTACCCAATCTGGTATTTGGCCAGGGAATGAAAACATCTCTGAAAACCTCTGTGGGATTGTTGATAACCACAGCTGATCAGGGCTCACCTCCACATCACAGAGAGGTGTCAACATACAGCAATACAGACTCTGTTGTATCTTTTAATTACTTTTTTTTTCCTTTTTGCATCTTCCCTGTCTCTCTGTCCACTACTTCAGTTTCATGTACGAATGTAGATGAGACATCACTCCGGTGGTTTGCACGTGTTGCTGGTTCTCAGGCCTAGGTGACCTTGCCTTTTTTCAGCACTTTTTCACACAGGAGCGTTCAGTGGGAACCTGCTCGTGATCGTTCCCAACACACGTCTATACTACCCCTCCTGCTCTATCTTTTCCTTCTGTGCTGTACCCTCCATCCTCCTCAGTTATGCCAGTGAAATTATTAATAGAGTCACTTAGCGAACTAGATCAGGCAATTAATGTTCTGTTTTTAAAGCCAGCTTAATTTCTTGATCTAGTTCATGCGAGCACAATGGAAGGTGCAAGATACTGCAGTGCTAGGGATGAAGCAAGCAGAAAGCATGGGATCAGGAATGACTTGATCTGCTTTTGTCACTAAATACTGATTATTATGATTGTAAATGGGAGTTTCATTGCATGGATTGGAACTTTTACATCAGCCAATCCTTTATCTAAAATATTTTCTTGTGTTGACTTAGTAAATGACTAGATGCAGCTGTTGATATGCTACTTACAATATCTTGTGAATACCTGAGTCACGCTATTTCACCAATCGTATGTCTGCATTCATACCATAAAAACATGTAGGTGTTTGAGATACTACATCGCAGGTAAGTTTATAAACCACTCAAAGTATCCTGGCTGTTGACTTTTTAGATTCATGTCACTGACATGAATCCATTGACATGGAAATAAAGTCTTAAGATCTGCAAGAGTGAGTTGTGCATTTGGCATAACTAAGTACATGTTTACGAAGTTTTGCTGCGTAGACAAAATGGGGTTTTTTTACTGGTATTTGAACATTGTAAAATTATTGCACTTTCACAAGTTCGTGCTGTATTAAGCTGTGATCAGTTTTAACCAATTGTATCTGTTTTTAGAAACAAGGTTTTGAAAATTACAAGACCTAGGGCTGTTGAAACAGTTGTCAGTGATAGAAATGCATCTTAGGGGTTAGAAGATGCAATACAGGATTTCAGCAGTTTGACCTATTACTAAATTGCAGCATTAAAGTCTTTGCTTTGGAGGAGAATTGTGTGTATTAGGAGTGTTTGTGTACACATAGGGGGTTTTTTAATAGTATTTTTCTGTTGATTAGAATTTTTTCGCTTTTCAAGTTCCTCTAAGATATATCAATTGAATGATAATGGCTTAACTTACCATCTGACTGCTCTCAGACTTTATGTGGAAATATGTGTGAATAATGATTATGAAGATGCAAGATGAAAATAAAAACGTAAACCAGAAAGGTATGTGTGAAAATTCAACAGGAAGGTGTAATAAAAAAAAACCACTAACAGGGAAATTATCTACTAGAAGTCGCTTGACCTACTTGAGTTCAGCAATTGAAGTTGAAGTAGGTCTTGAGTGACTGGAGCTGGAAGCTTCTGCATGAACACAGGTCCTAGGAGAGAACTGCAGTTGCATGCTGGGCCTTCTTTCAATGAAATATGCCTGCAGCTGATCAAACATGACCATCTTATCCACAATAAAGTAATTAAAAAAGAAAAATTTTTTTTTTTTTTTTTAACTTAGTCGTCATAGAATCACTGAATGGGTGAGGCTGAAATCACTGAATGGATGGAGATTGTCCAGTCTACTCCCTGCTCAAATCCAGGTCAAACAGAGTGGGTTGCTCAGGGCCTTGTCCGACTGGGATTTGAGTATCTCCAGTGATGGAAAATCCAGTGTCCTTAGGCAGCCTGTTCCAGTGTTTGACCAGCCTCACAGCAGTTTTGTCTTACGTTTAAATGGAATTTCCTGTGTTTCAATTTCTGCCTATTGCTGCTTGTCCTGTCACTGGGCACTGCCAAGCTTGGCTTAATCTTCTTTACTCCCCCTGATAAGATATTTATACACATAGCTAAAAAACTGAATTCCTGTTGTCAATTCCAGCTGTGGCAGCCCGTTGTTGACCTACAAGATCTGCCTACTCCCCCTGCTGCACCCCTTCAAGTCATTCATGCAGCCTTTGGATGGAAGTCCTGACTGTCCTATTTTGTACCTCTCTTATTTTCTGAACTTCCAATTTCTATTAAGGCTGGAATAAAGCTGTCTGTAGTAGTTTTTCATATATGCTCAGCTGTGACTCAGATCTTGTCTTTCTTTGCAATGGTTGCTGTAATGTCCTGTTTTATCTTACAGGGAATACTACATTTAGACATACTTAAAGAATTAATATTAAATAATAGATGTGTATTTGAGGTAATATTTATCTTTAAATCCAGAATTGAAATAAGCAGGTTCTCCTGCAAGAATACGTCTTACAAGAAAATAAAAGGGGAGGAAGATTTTCATTGATACATGCTTATCTAGAATCTCACACATACTGAGTAGTATTCCAGTTTTACTTGGGATTTCCTTCTCTGAAGAGCTGCTTTATCTGTGTCACTCTTTTTCAGATGAATTAGTATGTGTCTTATTCTTGGAAGCTTATTAGAACCCTTCTTGAAGCATTGTTTTACAGAATTTGAGATTATTATGTAATTTTGTTTAAAAATTAGCTGTCAATTATTAAGGGTCTATAACTGTTAACTATATCTTTAACTATTAACTGTAGACACTTTCTCTTCTGGAAAACAACAAACTTAAATGTTTGAAACTAAGATCAATACAATGTTTTATTCCTACTTTTTCTTTTTAAATGTAACTCCCATTTTGTGTGTCAGTACCAAGTAAAATTGAGGTGCATGTGTACCATCCTAAGTTTCGACTAAATTTTCAGGTTTTGTACCTGGGTGTTGCTGGATGCTTTCCTTTCTGTACTTTTTATTAGACTATGGGGTTTTAGGGTGGTGTAACTTTATCCCAGGCTTTTTTCTTACTGGCATTGCAGCCTTGATATATATCAAGTTGCAGACTAATTTTTACATGCATTTGGCTTGCGAGTGTCACCTTGTCATTTAAATCTCACATGCTGAACAGTTGTTTCACATTGTAAGTTATTTGGCACAAGCTAGTATTTTAAAGTAAATGTGTTATTTTTTTTTAAGCTTTTGAAGTCACTGACTACCAATAACAATAGTAATGAAGTGTTTTCTCGTGCCATTGCCTTTAATGATAGCTATCTTCTAATTTTGATCTTTAATGATACCGTAGGTAAATTACAGACAAACTCTACTAGATGGTAAAATTATACATATGTTTACTCTGTTCTAAATCGCTCTTAAACTAGTATCTCTCTCTTTCTTCCAGCAGTTATTACTTATGCTGCTTGTCCTTAGCCGCCTCGATTGCGCATATATCCTTTTCTAAAATTTACCTTTCTAAATTAAAAGGAAAATCAGGTTCCTGAACCTTGCCACTCCTACTGCTCCCAACAACAGTACCTAATTCTGAGACTTTTACTTCCTTTTGGAGGTGAAAATTAATTATGAGTATGCAAGTGTAAAGTCCAGTGTAATGGTTCTTTAATGCAGAGTTTGTGTGTGCTTGTGCCTGAGAGGAAGCAATTTGTTGACCTCGAAGTATCCTGATGGATTTTGGGAGGTGGGATGGGAGGCAATAGAAGCCATCAAGAAAGAAGTGAATCATTCTTTTAATAGTTTTTTTTTTTCCTAAGCTTCTACTACCATCTGTACTGGCTGTCTGAGATGAGATGCACACAAAGGGTTGAGTGAGTGATAGCAAAATACTTCCTTCTGTTGGTTCTCGCCATGCATCTTTAGTCCTTCTTGCAATGGGGTGGCATACCTGTGTGAAGTCTTTCGGGGTTTGGAGTTGGATTTTTGTGAGTTTCGGGCTAGAATGTCTGGTTGATTTTTTTTTTTCTGCTTGTGACTTCTTGGAACTTTGAGGGCCTGTCTTGAGTGGTTCTTGTACTGCATTTTATTAAATTTGCTCCTGACCATTTCAGGAGCTGCTTGACTTACTGAATTTTTGGTATTGTTTTCTGAGGTGAATGGTATTCAGTGATCAGTTGAACTCACTGATTGAGCTGAAACATTTAACATTAGGTTATATTTTGATTTAGAATTGACTCATTCTGATATTGTGAATGTCTCCCTTTATTTCCTTTATGCTGGACATCACTTGAAACAAATGTATTGTGCTGGGTGGGTTCCGTGAACCTCAACAGGTTAAGCATCCTTTTTCCCATTGTAATGTGCTGGATACCTGAGGTTTTGTCTGCAGTTGGGATTCAGTGATAGTGACTAGGTTTTGCTCTAATGTCTGTGTTAATGTAACGGGTGACTAACCAACAAAAAAATTTCAGTGTACGGAATGCCTAGCATGCCTGATGGGTTTCAGCACACAGGAAGAGAAACGAAAGGATTCTTGCAGTAGTACTGCTTTTTGACAAGACCAATGCATAAATAAAAAGATGTTTGGACAGATTTCAGTTTCCTAAATAGACAGGATGTTTTTATGTCTCTACCAAAAAACAGAAGTGATTACCTTTCATTTTGAGAGCACCAGCAGGAAAACAGGACAGTACATGAACTAATAAAAATTTATGTCCTTTGTAAAACTGAATAAATAACAGATTTTAAAAATAATACTTATTTACTGACTCAAATAGTCATGAGCTTCTTTTGTTACTTTCAAATATCATTATTCTAAAGCAGGCTTTTGTCCTCCTTTAATTCCAAATTAAATTGGATGGTGAGGAATACTTGTCAGTTTATGATGTGGCATGCAAAATAAAAATAAAACTTTCTGGGAGTCTCTTCTTTACCAAGCAGATTGGTTCATCTTTTCACTGACACTCTTCTCCTCAGAAGTAAATGTACTAAACCAACCAAACAAAACCCTTCTGGCAAGTGGTTGTTTGGAACAGAGGATGGCATAACTTCTTAAAATTGCTCTGGACTGTTAAAGACTAAATAGGAAATTCTGGCATAGCTTTTGTTATATTTTGTCTTAGGATTTGCAGCAAGACTTTTATAAAGCATCTAAGACATGCTCTACCCCTCCCTGCCATGTGCTTTTCCGATCTTACCGGGCCCACACAGAGGCCACGTTGCCGATAGCACGGAGTAAATACCGAGCGCACAATGACATTTCAACAGGGGTTGGCCCCTCCAAAAGGCAACGCGTGCTGGCGGCTTTATTGTCCCTTCGTGGTCCCTCCCAGCTGTGAAAGTCGTGCAGGGCCTTACATAGACATTTCACACCAACAAACATGGCCATCCATCCAACACGCAGTCACGGTCCTGCAGGGATCCTGCTGCTTGCAGCCCGGCAGTCGTGGGCAAGGGCAGAGCGGCTCTGGGCGTTACACAGCTGCGGGTGCTCCCGGGGCGTTCTAAAGAGGAAGTCATATGTTGAGAGTGACTGGTTTTGGCAACTCCAGCTGGTCATTAAGATTTTCTCATACACCTGAAACAAGAAAACTGTTGGTAAAGATTTTGCTGGCAGCTGCAGTCTCTCTCCAGTGAACTAACTTTTCCTCCTGTTTATGGCTTTAAAAAATTGAGTAACTCCTTACCTTCATATAATGACCTATCTAAAATAAAGGTTATAATGATACAATACGCATCATTGCCTAGCCAACAGCTCTGAAAAGTAGTTCGGTAATTCTGATTGGTAAAATCTGTTTCAAGTTGTAGGCTGATAAGCATCTGCAGCCTGTGTCTTTATGGTTAAGAGTGGATTGCTCACTGTCTTGGACGGGGGGAAGATCAGACTTGAGCAGGAATTAGCAGTGTAATATACAAGTAAACAGGCAAGCTTGTGGATCGGGTAGCCCTTTCTATTTTAGTGAGAAAGAGGTTCTTGAAACAGACACTGTTACAGTGAGAAATGTGAAAGATATGGCACTGGAAATTCAGTAGATGATTGAGAAGGAACTAAGTTCATGTGGCTTATGAGGTGCTTTTCTGGAAGCAGGACACCCCAAGATGAGAATGCGTAAATATTAGAAGTGTGGAGGCCTGCAAGACAAAATTCTTTTCACAGAGCAAAAAATGTCCTAAAGTGCTAAATATGAATATATTAAACCCCACACCCCCAATAATTTTTCTTATAAATGTATGTCTATAGTTAAGGTTTGCATAAAGATTCAGTTTTGCAAGAACCTTAGTACTAGTGAAAATGGCCATATTCGTGCTGGGAATAGATAAGGAAGTTGGGGGGGGGGTGTTTGAGAAATACCCCGAGGGAACCTTGTACACTTGTCTCTTTATGTCCCCACCACCTGCACAAACCCATGGTGGGTTTCCTCCCCATCTCAGGCGCCGAGGAAGGACCCTCTTCCCCACATATGTAGTGAAACTGCACCCATGTCTGGTCACAGTTCTGTTTCTAACCAACCTGAAAATTTTCCATGTCCATGAGTTGTGTTTTTCTCGAACTAAAAGCTGCATGAACAGATCTAGAAACAGGTATACATTTTCTTCTGAGTAGTTGATATTTGAGTAACTGTATTGAAGCAGAAGGTGGAAGGTACTTGGTATTTGCCAGTATTAAGGGAGAAATATGTTAATTCTCTAAAAGCAGTGCATGCTACCAGGTTTTTTCAGTAGTAACTAGGAAGAAGATTAATAGTCAAAATTCTGTAATGAAAAATCTCTAGGCTATTTTTACTTGAATTTGGAAAAAACACAGGCTACTTGATGCAGTTACTCTTTTTTGTGTTGTTCTAAGTGCATGTAATATGCAGTATTGGTCCATGCTTTGTGGGCGTCACAGGACTTTATGCTATCTTTGTAGCAGAAACAGAATTCTTATGATGTTATCATATAAAATATGAATTTCATATTAAACTTAATGCTGTGCTATGAGAAATATGTAAACTTGGCTTTGGAGCAGCAGTATGCACTTCCTGGGATTCTGTGCATAGCGTGGTTATAAATAAGCAGCAGGTTATTTGGGAATCACTAGGGCTGATATCTGGTATCATAAACAGTATCTGGGAGAAATTGTTCCCCTGACAGACAGTTGATTTTTAAAGAATGCAGTATGCTTTATTTTGAAAATTCTTATCTTATTAATGAATACCAAGTGTATGTTGAGCACAGTGACCAGCTCACAAAGCTCATACATGCTATTTAATTACTGTCTACCTCATCTGTTGCCAAAACTTCATTCCTTTATTGAATATAACATTTACAGTCTAGATCAAAATGCTAGAACTCATCATGTTTAGGTAAGATACTAAAATGATTGATAAATGTGGGATTGTCAATATATGGTTTAAGTCTGGCTTTAAAATAAATTAGTTTTAAAGAGAGTTATGTTTTACTTGTGCATATGTCTACAGCATTGGAAACATTAGATATTTGTATTCAATTACATAGACTTTAAAAAAAATCTTTAGAAAAGTATTTCCTTCATTGTTTAAGCTCTTTATAAGCTACAAGAATCAGTTTCTGCTTTGTTGTTATGTTTTATTAACTTACTGTTATCTGATGTATGACATCATGGAATTTGGGATGGTAGCTGCAAGAACAGAACCACCCCATTCACTGGCATAAATTTTAGATTTCATTTCTTAATAAAGCCTGGGTGTCGCGA
This sequence comes from Phaethon lepturus, assembly GCF_000687285.1. Taxonomy (NCBI): domain Eukaryota; kingdom Metazoa; phylum Chordata; class Aves; order Phaethontiformes; family Phaethontidae; genus Phaethon; species Phaethon lepturus. The sequence continues at coordinate 30,673 of NW_010517109.1, read as the reverse complement.
GCAGGTGGTGGTTTCTCACCTCAGGTTTCTGTTTGAGCCCCTGCACGTGGGCACTCAGAACAGGCCGGGGCAGCCCTGGCCTGGCAGTGCCTCGGTCTGTGGGTGCGGCGACACGGTCTGTGTCCTCCCCGGCAGCCCGCCTTTCTGTGGCGGTCCCACTCGGGCTTGGCGGCCTGCACCATGTGGGACCTGCGTACACACGCCCCACCGGGGCCTGTGTTCACCCTTCGCTTCTTCCCACCTCCCCGGCATGCCAGCAGTGGGCTCCAGTGGAGGGGCGCCTGCCGATCCCTGTGACTTCTCCCCATGACACAGATTTTGGCAGTTTCCTGGGTTACTGTCCCCTCCAGCCTCCCTCCCTGAGCACGTGGCACGGCCGTGGGGCTGTTTGCAGCGTGTCCGTGTTCCCCTGCTCCTTTCCTACCCATGCCACAGCTTGGGAGCCAGGCAGATGCTGCCCAGGCTCCTTCGGCAGAGCTTTCTGCTTGGCCTCCGACGACAAGGATCTCTGGTCTGGCTGCTCCAGCCCAGATCAGCCTCATCTGGTCAGCGAGAGATGAGCAGATGTGGCCTGGGCTTTATTTTGTCTGCGTGCTGGTTTTGGGTAGGTCTCCTCATGACAGCTCTCCATACAGCCACAGCACTGGCTTACCCTGTATTTAGAACAGCCTGTGTAGTTTTGGTTTATGAACAATTATCTGCATTTCAGATAATTTGTTTCAGGATTGGCCACATTTCAGGCCAAAATTCCTGTAAGAGGAAAGGTTTCCTCAATCGTGGGTGGATTGTCAAAGAAATGGTGGGAGAGTGTAGAGGCAGCAGCGTGACATCCCTGCTTCACTTTTGATCCCTTCTGTGAGGACCCTGTGTTTGCCTTGGGAGAGCTTTTACAGCCCTGAGGGTAGGCGTTTGGTTAACCTCGGAGGGACACAGAGCAGGAGATGGCTCCTTCTGGTGAGGGGTTAGAGGAATGACCCCCTGGTGCCCCACCACGCAGCTGTGACTTCCACGGGGGCTCAGAATCCCTTCCTCTGGGGATCTGGTCGCACGAAGGGAGGCTTGGGACTGTTTTCCCACAGCTTCTCCTTTCAAGAAGAAATTGCTTGAGGCTTCTCAGTGGTCTTGTGGAGTTTCTGGGTTGTTGGTTTTTTTGACATGTTTTTAATGGCTTTCATCACGGGAAGGGAGGAAAGAATCTTAATCCAAGTTGCTGGAAAAGAGAATTGCTGCTATAAATGAGCAAATGACGGTTGTATGAATGAGTAGATTAGATTAGCTGCAGAGCTGACTTTCAGCACGTCCACATCTCTGCTATGTGGGCAACTTCATACAGCTCTGAAGATACACTCCCTAGATATTGTCCAAAGTGGTACTGTGTGCATCCAGTTAGGTTAAGTGCAAACATGTCAATGGAAATCTATTAGGAAGGTGATCTCTTTATAAAGGAGAAATTGGAATATTTATCTGGTGTCTGCACAGCTTCTGAATATCGTTGCTTCAGTCACTATTCCTTTTCTTCACGGCACTTGAGAGCACCTGGGCCTGGCATGGCAGGCCAGTACACTGCTGCTTGTGGTCTTATTCTCTTTATGAACTATATTTTAGTGGGAGCATGTGACTTGATTCATTTTCAGTGTGTGAGTTCTCTGTCATATTCCCGGGTACTTTATAATACCAGTAAGCTACTCAGGCGTATGGCATTTTGAGGTAATGTGGTGCTAAGAGACAGAAAGGAATCTATGAAGTGCCTGACTAACCTGTCTGTGCTTTTGTTACGGATTTTATTTCTGGGTTGCCCTCTATTACTTACCAGCAGGGAAGGTCTGACCCATGTGGATGCGATGCAAATGGGGAAATGCCCTGCATTTTGCTTTGCACAGGGATGTGTTGAAGTTGAATGGATAGAAACAGCCACATTTTAAAGAATAATTGCTCCTGAGATTTAGATGAATTGACAATAAAAGGTACCAGTGCAACTCTGCTCTTCAGGTGTCACTGTTAGTCATAAAAATTGTTAAATGATGAATTAGTTTTGAGGTGTCTCTAAGTGATAAAGTTAACACTTGAGAAGTGCTTTAAATTTGTAATTTATTTAAAGCAATCACAGTCCATTCAGTACACATATATTTTCAGCTAGAAGTTTTATATCTAGTGTAATTGAATATACAGGTAGAACAGACATTATTGTTTCATGAGAAAATGGATGAGAGCTATTTCTTTCTAGGCTTTATTGAGCAGTAAATTGAGTGATATCAGTATACATTTTTCCCTCTCAAAATTTATCCTTTGTTTGTCCACCTCTGCTAATATTTCATGTTCCTTTTCTTATGTCTGTCTGTGGTGGGTTGACCTTGGCTGGAGGCCAGGTGCCCATCAGTGCTGCTCTATCACTCCCCTCCTCAGCTGGACAGGAGAGAGAAAATTTAAGGAGAAGCTTGTGGGTGGAGATAAGGACGGGGAGATCAGTCAGCAATTACCATCATGGGCAAAACAGACTCAACTTGGGGACATTAGTTTAATTTATCATCAACCAAATCAGAGCAAGATAATGAGAAATAAATACTAAATCTTAAAACCCCTTCCCCCCACCCCTCCCTTCTTCCCGGGCACAACTTCACGCCTGAGTTCTCTCCCTCCTCCTCTGAGCGGTGCAGGGGGATGGGGAATGGGGGCTGTGGTCAGTTCATCACGCGCTGTCCCTG
>NW_010517109.1:25222-27527 GCF_000687285.1 Phaethon lepturus | reverse complement strand
GGCGGCGGGGGCCCACCCTCCCTCACCTCTCTTCACGCCAGGCTGCAGGAGAGTCTCTGCTCTGGTGGCTGGAGCACCTTTTCCCCTTCCTTCTCCACTGACCTTGGTGTCTGCAGAGTTGTTTCACATATTCTCACTCCTCTCTTCCAGATGCAATTGCTGTGTGCTGTATTTTTTCCCTTCTTCAATATGTTATCACAGGGGGGCCACCACTGTTGCTGATGGGCTCGGCCTTGGCCAGCAGCGGATTTGTCTTGGAGCCGGCTGGCACTGGCTTTATCGGACTCAGGGGAAGCTTCTGGCAGCTTCTCACAGAAGCCGCCCCTGCAGCCCCCACCACTGCCAAAACCTTGCCACGCAAACCTGATACACTGTCCTTGTAAGTGGATTGCTAGAAGTGCACTGAGATACCTTGTGTGAATTTTTATCCTCTTTAAAGTGGTAGGTATGAATGGGTGATTAGGCTACCACATACAGTCTAGTCTGCGCATCTTCAAGAATCACTGAGTACTTCAAAGGTCAGATAGATTTTTGAACTTCTAGACCTTGAGGGGTCCTCTTTATCCTGTCATCTTCATAGTTGTAAAACAGGTATGGAATATTGTCGGTGGAGTTACGAATAATGCTTCAAACACAGAGTCATAAAGGTATAGTTAGATGGAGACCAGGTCCCGCTGTCAGCGTTACCTTCGTGGGAGATGGTACCTTTGGACTGTTCACTGTGAGAGAAGGTGGTGATCCAACAGACAGTGAAGAACATGCAGAAAATATTTAACACTTCTGTACGGACCTAACTATGCATAAGTGAATTTGTGATGGCGCTGTGTGGCCGAAGGATGGTATAACCACATCCACATGCTTAACCTGAAGTGGCGTCTGAATGGTCGAGTCTTCAAGAGGGAAATACAGGATTACTCAACAGGCTGGTTGTAAGGGTGTCTAACTGTTCCTCCCAAAGTAAGCATTCTGAATTAATGGAACAGCATTCTTTAAAAAGAACAAAAAGGTCTAATACTTTGGTTTCTGTTTGGTAAAGTGATGAAACACATTTTTATTTTGGGGCAAAATGTTTGCAATTCATGCAGTTCTATCGTCACTGTTTGGATGTTGGGTTCCCCTCCCTTCTCTATTAGATGTGAACATGAGGTTGTTCCTTTAAAAAAAAAAAAAAAAGACGAAGCCACCAAGGTTTGACATGAACATTTCAATGATGTAGTGAACAGTAATTTCACTCTGCTTTTTAATGCATGTGGAGACTAATTCATGAAAAGAGCAGGTTATTTGTGCTTTGAATTATGCATAGGCTGTCAGAGGAAACAGAATTTCATCAGTACTTAACGTACACACTGTGGACTGAGAAGCCATTTTGGACTCTCCCAGAAAATGCTCTGCTGAAAGAGATAAATTGTAACAACAGATAATGTGAAATAATAAGGGGGTAAAAACCAGTAATTGCTAAAATAATGGTACTCAATCATCTTTATTTTTGCTTCGTTGTGATTGGATTGATGTTTATAATTTTTTGCTTTTCTGATGTAAAGATGACCTTAGAGGTAAAATTACTCCTTTTTCTGCCTTTTTTTCTCTATTTGACAGACTAGAGACGACTTCCTGGGCCAAGTGGATGTGCCACTTAGTCACCTGCCGGTAAGCAGTGCTTTTGTCTGAGCGTGCTCTTTTTTGTCATCACCAGATGTGAAAAACCCCGATGTTACGTAAAATTTATTTCCATAAGTAACTTAAGTTTTCCACTTAAATTTTCTTAAAGCAAGCATTCCCAACAGAGCATTAGAGGCTTAAAGAAAAATATTACAGAGAGCAAAGCACCACCGGGCACACGAATTGTGAGAAATGGTCCCCTTTACCGGGGACAAGGAAGACAGTTCTTCTCTGGTATCTGTTAAATTTCTCAACATCGAGGATTCACTTCTCATCCTGATTCTTTCTTAAAATCCTTCACTGGTCTGAGCCATTAATGAATGACATGTGGCCAATAGACTGGTTGTTTCACACCTTACTGTTGGTGATTTTTGCCCTATTAATCTGCTGACTTCTTCCTTTTCATGATTTTCTCTTACAGTTGGAACAGTTTTATTCTCCCTTAGCAAGCTCCACTGCCTCCAGAACTTTTGTTAAAATGTTGAAAAAAACACATTTTTGGGGTCCTGTTTAGCTACCTGATTTTCTGTCTCAATAATATGCTGTTAAGGTTATGGGATAGTAGTTCTGTCTGGGAAAGTGGATAGTGCATTTTGATATTACTTCAAACCTTGTAAAGCCAATAGCCACAGACTGAAACCAGAGA
>NW_010517109.1:23567-25208 GCF_000687285.1 Phaethon lepturus | reverse complement strand
CAGCACGACAGGATCTTAAGAAGTTACAAAAATTTGAAAATGTTATAAAATTACTGTTCTTCATAGCAAATTTGCGTAAAATTATTGTATTTATTACTGGTTGGAAGTAAACTTATGTGAAGGACTCGTAAGTAATAAAGGAAATACAGTGAGATATGAGTGCCACAGCACATACACCAATATTCATTAGACGTTAATGTTAGACATTACCGATGACAGTAATTATACAAACTGTGATATTGTCAGAGCATACATTATGGCTTTTAATATGTATACATGTAACTTTTAACATCTCTATGTATATATATATAGATTTTCTTTCTGTAAGAGGCATGCAGCTGCCTATTACCTCTGCTGTGTGATAGGAAAGTATGTGTTTTGGATGAGCCGTGAGATGACTGGAGCACATCAGCTGAGAGCTGCCACACCACTGCGTCGAGCCAGCGTGCATCTGGCTGGTTGCTTTTCCTCACGTCTTATGGACTCTGACTAGGAGAGGGAGAGATTACGCTCACAGTAGGCACACATCCTGCTGGGGCAAATCCAGGCTTTGTAGGTACTGACGTCGCTGTCTCCTGGGTACGCAGTCCAGTGCGCATTTCTGTAAGCAGTGGTGTTTGCTGGGGCAGACCCCTGCCGTTTATTCACATGCTCGTGTTGCCTGTTTAGTTACCCGGGTTTATCCTATGTTAACACCCTCTATGTTGCCTGTGTAGTTATCATAATGCTCACTGCGTTGTGCATAACTAGTTAGTTTTGGATGGTTTATTTTTTGACACAGACTGTGGCCTTGGAGCAGTTTATGAAACAGCCATGCAAGCAGCTGTGCTGGGGCGGGAATAATCACTGGAGGGGAGACTTAAATTAGTGCTGCTGCTGAAGGATATACTCGTGACTTCAGTTAATGACTTGCGTTGTTGTTGGAAGTGGTGACATACAAGTCAGGTGTGTTCTGCTGATTTGCATCAGATTTGCATGGGAAGGGATGCACATCTATGGTCAGAGAAACCTTTTGTGCAAGAACACCAGGTGGTATAGATAAGCCTGATTAAGCTTCATTTTAGCAGATTTGCTTCAGCAAATGCATGGAAAACCAAAAGACTGCAATAACTATGTGGTATGTTCATTATTTTAGCTAACAATCGAATTCTTAGCCAGCAGTAAGAGTTATAATAGCAAGTAATTAGAAGTAATTAAGACAGAGTTTGAATCGTTTTACTGTCAACAATCAAATATTTGAGGTGTTTGATTTGAGGGTGGTATTGTTTTCTTTATTTGTTTTTGTTTCTTAAGAAATGAAGGAATTGTAAGTGTAAAGCTTGTTCTGTAAGCAAAAGTTCAGCCCTAATTAAGTGGAATTTCTATTTACTATACAATCTAGGGTGGGGAATCTCCTCCTTTAATTCTTACGAGTTTAGAATTGATGTAGCACTGGCTGTCTGGAAATTATGATGTGAAACTCCATCTTCAGGTTTTTATAGATTTTGCCTATAATCTGCCCACAGAAAGAGGCTCAACATTCAGAGACTAGTGAATACCGTCCTAAATGTAATCACAGTCCAATAAAGACAGTGGGAGAAGTGTTACTGACACCAGTGTGTTCAAGCTTTCGCTGCCGGACTTTTTCACTGAAAAAGTCTA
>NW_010517109.1:14674-23536 GCF_000687285.1 Phaethon lepturus | reverse complement strand
TCTGTGACTGCTTTCAGTTGATGGGCCCCATCAAATCTCCTTCTATCGGGAACTGCTGAAAAAGCTGAAGACATTGGGCTGGGTTGAAGATTCTGTAGGGATGCTGTAGTGAAAAAGACACTAAATATCGAGATTCTTTGAAATTACATCGGTGTTGTTGAGTATTTAATGAGGAATTATTTTACACAGAACCTGCCATCAAAGAAGGTGAAGTGATGGAACAAAGAAGGTCCATATGACAATTCAAATTGTATGAAGCTTGAAGTTAACCTGTTTGTGCCCACAGCAGAGAAAGCCTATACATTGCTTAGAAAACTTACTTTACAAGATGCTAGGTATATGTCTATAGTACTACCACCCCATGCTGCAACAGCCTCAGTCAAAATGTTTTTCAAAGATAAGTAAAAATGAATTCTTTATTTCATGGGTAGCTTTGCTTGAGTTTCTGTTTTCAATATTGCTGTATTGTCTTTCTTTTTTTCACTTAGTAGACAAAAATCCAAAATGAGCTTTGCAGAACATATTTGTGCCAAAAAAAGCATTTATTTTGTCTTTTTGTATTCATATTGTACTTTACACTGTGCTTCAAAGCTGAATTCAATCACTGATAAAAGAATGGAAGTTAAAGGTCGCAGGGCAGAAAAAAGTATGAAACACTGCAGTTGTTTTTCATCTTCTTTGTAAATAGTAAAAATACACTTTCTACTTCACAAAGTTTTCTAGTAAATTCTACATGTATATATGTTTATATACAGTGATTTTTTTATGCTTGGTATAAGTGTTTTCTGAAATTTTATTATATAATGTTTTGGATGACTCACATTGAACAGAGTTCTGGATGTAGTTAATCTTTTTAAAATGTTGTACATGTTAATCTCACTTATGTGAACTTGGAGAAGTTGTGTATTTGAATGGGTGAACATAGGAATGGTGGAAGTTATTGACAATGTTTACATCAAAATAAGGTGTCAATTTTAGCATGACTGTTGATATTTTTGCCTGAATTTGACTTCTTGCTATTGATGGATGTTATTATAGGAGGAAAATGGCTTTGTAATGACTTTCACAGTGATGCTTATTTAGATATGTCTGTAATAGTTGATCTTGAGTCATAACACTGTTATTGTTGGCTTATAAACTGTAATAGTTGAAAAATATAATGGAAAGATCGGAAATGTATTCTGACGAAAAATGTATCATTCCGTTCTCATGTGAGCTGTATTGTATAGTATTATTTTATCCATACTTGTGTGTATATTGCCATTTACGTGTATATGTATGCACAAATATTATGTAAATAGCATGTACATAACTGTAGAAAAAGCCCTCCAGCACTAAGCTACATGTGTCCTGCAAAAAATGTGCTGTGAAATATAGAATGATGAGGGATGTATTAGTGCATGCCTGTTTTACAGAGTTGCGTAGAATTTTTAAGTTCCTTTTAAGTAAACGTGATTTCTAATAACTAAGAAGCATCAACAGGATTTGAGATTGAGCTGTAGACATGTCACACACTTTCTGTGAGCTGTTTTGAGGAATTAGCAGCTTTATGTTTTCCTTCCATATTCTGTAGGAAGAGGACAGCTCTATTGTCCTCTCACTGGGGATTGACATAGAACATGAGTGTGCATATCTCTTTCTAGCTCATATTTAAGTGGAATGCTAAAATTTTCCAAATAGTTTTAAAGTCTTCTACTGTCTTTACATAGAAAATCCAAGATTGTAAAATTTCCTGGCTCAGCTACTTGACTGCCATTGAAGAATAAATTCCATTATGCTAAAATGATGAAATTCTGTAGTCCGGAACTTCCCATTTTCTTCTAGGCTCACAAGAAAGTGAATGTGATTCCTGTACAAAATCCTTCCTCACTCTCCATCTTCACAGAAAATTTCTTCAGCTCCAGAAGCCACTTTTTCCCCAAAAAGTTTGCTCTGGGAAAACTCACAAGACATACCTCAGAACAATCGTTCTTTATATAGCTGTAATGTAGCAATGTCTCCACAGAGTGCTTAGGTACTTGCCTGTGGGTGTGTTCTCATACTCTGTAATATTATTTATTTCTATGCTTATTAAGGTGTGTGTACTAATTTGATCCTTGGGGAAACACACTGTATATCTTTGTGTTCTAATTGGTATTTTCCTCATTCATCCTTCCCAGTACATTAATAAGTGACATTGTGGTGTATTTATTAATGAATGTTTGCTTTCACATTCTAGCTGTACTGCTGATTTGTTTGTCAAAATCCCTGTTTTCTCTAATACTATCTAATTACTATCTACAAAATTTGGTTAAAATATACAGCATCTTATTTTATGTACATTACTTACAGTAGAGTACTAAAAAGCAGTAATTCCTAATCATGCATGCTTTGATGTCCTGTTGATTTTGTTAAAGTGTGCTATCTCTGAAAAAATGGGATGTCTGTCTCAAAGATTGAGCGGACAGAAAGAAAGTCTGTATGGTGTATGATGGAGTATCTGAGATAATGAGTTGGGATTGATTTTTAAATTCTTATTTATTGACTTTGAAATACAACAGACAACAAAACTTTTAAGGAATAGTAGTCTAGGAGTTAGATTATTCTCTGTTTAGAAAGATTTAGTTAAAGAATTGGACTCAAAAAGTATTCCTGTTTGTAGGGATAGGGCTGGGAAGGGATTTACAGGTATACTATCACTTTTTTAGTAGATGGCAGATGGCTGCAACATTCTGAGAAGTACCCACTATCTTTGTGCTCATTTTGAGAAAGTTTGGTGTTCATCTGAGGCACTAGATCTCTGGTCTTACTGGAGTGTGTATGGTAATGTGCTTATTTATTCTTTCAGTGTAACACGGTTCATGCTTCCAATTTTGTCGGCCCAAATCGTACAATTGATTAGAATAAAGTACCCCAGACAATCAACAGGTTGAGTATGTATATGGATTTCTGATTCTGTTATTTACCTTGTAATTTTTAAATTCCTAATTTTGTACTTGGAGCATCTATGTTCTCGCAGACATGAAGGATGTAACTTATTTGATAAGAAAGCTGAAATTCTCATGTAATAAATCTTTAAATGTTGAAAACTTTCTGTGAAGGTTACAATTAAGTGGAAGTCAGAAGATGTAACCTGTCAGGCTGATAATATTACTTATGTACTTCATAAAGGATTTCAATGTCTCAGTTATTTTTGAAAGTCTCAACTGCTTTGAAAGAAAAAATGAAAGCCAACTGAGGAGGAGTTTTCATCGCTTTCTGATGTGCAGAGAACCGACTGCTTCGAAATGGATGCAACCTTTTCTGACACTGCTGTTGAGTTATTGGAGAAAGTTGGAAGGGATTTAATTGGTCTTTTCCACCTTTTTCTGAATTGTGAATGTTGCGTACGCTTACAAACGAGACTTGGTTCAGCCCATCACTGAGATTTGCAGAGACATCTAGTGGACTGCTTCTGCAACTGTGTATTGACAGCCGATGGTAACATCTGCCTGCTGTAACTTCGTTATTTAAACATCTTCTCTAGCATTTCTACCTCATCTGTGATGTGAATGTTCTCTATATGTCTCTATACTTGTGAGCAAGCCCTTTAATTTGCAATTTTCTTAAATGCTTATAGACTGAAGACCCAACCATGGAAAGGCCATACACGTTTAAGGATTTCCTTCTCAGACCAAGAAGGTGAGGGAGAGGACCTTTGTATTTTAAAACATTTCTTACTTCAAGGTTTGTTATTTGCAGCTATTTAAGGGTTGCTGAATGAAATGTACCTCCTTGTCTTCTAGCCACAAATCTCGTGTAAAGGGTTTCTTGAGGCTGAAGATGGCATATATGCCTAAAAATGGTGGCCAAGAAGAAGAAAACAGTGATCAAAGAGATGAATCTGAGGTAAGGCTTAATGCTTGTGGAAGGATTCAGTTATAATTGTAGAGGAAGTTGTACCTTTGAAAGATAAAACCCTGGTAGCAGTGTTGATAGCAGCTGATTCTCCCACCCAACACACATACCTCCCGGGTTGTTTTTTGGTTTTTTTCTGTTTTCTCAACCATTGCAAGTATTTCAAAGTATTTCAACTGCCATAATGAATTCTAAAGTCTCTCTGACTCAGTTTGTGAACAAGTAGAAGTGGAAGTAATGCCAAGTAGAAGAATTCAGAAAGTCTGTCCAAGTAATTCATGAACATAATGGTCTGTATTAGGTACCCCGTCTTCAAAGGCAATTTCAAAACAGGTGCTATAACATTTTCTTTGTTTCCCTGGCAGCATTGACTTTGCAGAGAATAAAACACATGCAAGCACAGCAGGTTTAAAGACTTCTTGGCACTCTTACCAACCATCATCCAGTTTAAGAATTAGCTGTAATTAGGACTAACAGAGTGAATGTCAGCCCAAGTTTGCCTTACTAATAGTGTGTAGCAGTCATCTGTAACTTGGGAGTCAGGGCTCTCATCCCCAGCCTTATGTCTGTGCTCTTGAGATTGCTTTTCGGAAGGTGTACCCAGGCAGCTGAGCTGGTTCTTCACCAGTTGTTGCCAAAACTCAGCCAAAACTGTGCTTTCTCTGGATCTTGAGACAGGGTTCTGAGACTGTTTTTGCTACAAAGAGAGTTTACAGATTGAAAAACAATTTTTTTTTTGTCTCTCAACTGTGTGTTTGTTATATATAAAAAACTTGTTAATGTGGAGATGTATATAGATAACACACAAATAAATCTACTCTTATATGTGTGTGTATATATAAAAACCAGAATACTGTCTAGATCTTAGTTTCATAAAAATGACCAAATTTCTAAATGTAATCTGCATTTTCTTTCATACTTGAAGTACGAAGAGTTTTAAAGGTTCATTGGGTTCTTTTACAATTATTGAATTATGGGCATTTAGTCAACAGTTTCTTATACATATAAAATATGTATTGGAATTGGTGTCTTAATTATTAACTTGAATTTATAGATAGGGTCTTCATAAAAGATGAGTTTGAAAAGTGTATGTGGCCAGAGTTTCTCATATAGAAACAGATTTTCAGAAGTATGCGTGTAGTGGCACTTTCTTTTCCCCAGAGTCCCACTATTTTTGAACATTGCTGAGTGTCTGTTTTGGTGTAAAAAATAGTTTTGTGACTCTTGTGAGTAAGATCCTCCTTACTCATGTAAGATAATGCCACAAGGCTCTGACAATGACCTGTGAAGTGACATCTCCAGTAAGTCAATAGTAATGAAATGCTTTTAGGTTTCAGTTCAATAACAGCTGGGGAATAGAAAGGAAAAGCAAATTATTATCCTCCATAACGAAAAGGTCACAGCTTGAGTTCAAAAGTTAGCAGTTTGTTCTGTTTAGCTTCTTGACTGGGAATCTGCACTTGGCCACTGCTAGAACAAGCAACTACCCAAATACGTTTGGGAATCCCTATTGTAATAGACTGATGGGGTTTTAGGAGGTTTTTGTCATTGAAATGAGGCGCACACTGTCACCATGGAGTTTATTCTATTTCGATACGGTTTACGGTTAAGTAATTTTGAACTTCTCTTTGGAAAATTTTCAGAATCTGCACCTATATGGTAATGTAAGCAACAATGAAGTAACTTCTCTTTAACTTTAAAACTTTAAATTTTGTTTGTTTGATTTGTTTTTTTTTTTTCATTCCTAAGCATGGATGGGATGTGGTTGATTCCAATGACTCCGCATCTCAGCGTCAGGAGGAGTTACCACCTCCTCCACTGCCTCCTGGATGGGAAGAAAAGGTGGACAACCTGGGGCGGACTTACTATGTCAACCATAACAACAGAACTACTCAGTGGCATCGACCAAGTTTAATGTAAGAGGCAATGTAGTGCAGTGTTCTGTGGATGTGTACAAAATTATCAATAAGGGTGGTGATTTTTTTCCAACAAACATAACCATTTTGAATTTACAAGTTCACAGCTGGAAAAAGTTTTAAGCAAGACTTTTATGAAGCAGTTTATGAAGGTACACTATTTTCAGTAAGACAAATCATGACTTTGGTGCTGTGCTACATTATCTGAAACTCAACTTCATGGAAAAATTTTCACAGATGTGCTAGTAAATTGAGAACCGAAGTCTGGATATCTTCAGTTAAAAAGGAAACATCTTTTTTCTTTAAGGATGAAAGAGACTTCCCCATGCCCAGCAAATCACATGTCCACGTGGGTATTCTGGGAAATTCTAGGATATCTGAAGGCATGGGAGGGAAGTCAGTGCATTAACAGCATACCTTAGAATATTGGGAGACAGATGTGTAATTTTTCAGTAAGTAATTTGACAGGAATAAATTACTTTCTTCTATAGACACTGTTGAAAAGGTAAGGGGAAAAAAGTCAACTCTATTTTAAGTTTTAATTAAGTTAAACTGATTAACTTTGAGGAGATCCTGATTATTATTCAGTGTATAGACTGCATTACCTATGAACACTGGTTGTGCTAACGTGGAGTTCCTGTTCCAGCCTTTATTATATGTTTATTACGATTAGATTTATAAAGCTGTGGCAAGCGTACATTTTTAAAAGTATGTATAATTGACATGTTAAGAGTGATACTGCACTCATGTATTGGTTAAACATCTTGGATTATTTTTATGCAGCTGCTATTTTTCCACTTGCTTATTACAACAGTAATGGTTATTCTTTCTTGAATATTCATAATCATAGCTAAATTAGGAAAATGTGTGTTGTCTTTATTTAAGGCATTATTTCTCTTTCTTGACTGATGCATTTATTGTACTTAGAATTGAATTAAATTTTGTTCTATATGTTTTGAACTATTTAATATTGGAATCGTTGAGCTATTTCCTAAGCAATGTGTATTTTCATAGAGCCATAGACTCACAGAATATTTTGGGTCAGAAGGGACCTTTCAAGGCCATCTAGTCCAACCCCCTGCAGTGAGCAGGGACATCTTCAACTAGATCAGGGTGCTCAGAGCCCTGTCCAACCTCACCTGGGATGTTTCCAGGGATGGGGCATCTACCACCTCTCTGGGCAACCTGTGCTAGTGTTTCACCACCCTCATTATGAAAAGTTTTACATCTTTACATCTAGTATAAATCTGCTCTCTTACAGTTTAAAACTAAGTTTGTCAAGTAAATCTTGTCAGCTACTATCACTGTGATTGGTAACGGTCAATAAGTGTCTATAAAAAAAGCAGGTTTTATAAACTACTTTATTTAGCACCTTCTCGTAATCGAGTTATGCTAAATGAAGTAAAGAGTACATGGGATCGAACAGGCTGCCCAGGGTACTGGTTGAGTCACCGTCCCTGGAGGTATTTAAAAGAACGTGGAAGTGTTAAGTCCCTGCCAACATGGACTGTACAGGACTCAATGTTTTTCCTATTGGAAAACAGTTAAATTAGCTCATAGGAATTGATGATCTTCAAGGTCTTTCACAACCTAAACGATTCTATGATTCAGAAATGTTTGACTGGCAGATACCAAGAAGTAATGATAGCTAGAAAGCGTCATCATCAGAAGAGTGTATAAAATGAAGGCCTCACAGGTTTGCTTTTAGCCTACGTGTCATCACGGATAGTTTGGAAACAAATGCATAATTACTACTGATAGACTTTATGCATGACACCAGCCTTGATGAAGAGTTAAGTCTTTAAAATGATGCTGTTTACCCTTTAAATTCTGTGAATTTATGAAACCACTAGGAGTGGAAGGTTTTGTGAGGTTGAAAGTAGGATAGATAACCTCTCACTTTCAGGACAGTAACTCAGATAGTAAGTTGGTCATCAAGATGAAACATGCAGTGCTGTATGGTCCGTGTCTGCAGTAGGAACATGAGAGTAAGTCATTGGTCATAGTTGCTTAAAATGTGCAATGATAAAATGATTGCACAAAGAAGTTTTTCCTGAACGTAACCTCATTGTTACAGTCCCCCATCCTGAAGGGGAGGTTCAAATACAATACAGCCTTCTAACAACATCTGCCCATTGAGAATTATATCTAGCTGTACACATTGAGAAGTCTCACAAGCCAGGAAGGTCTCCATTAAGGGAACTGGGGTATTTCCCATTTGCACCACTGTTGGTGTGAGCCAGGCTAGTGGTTGCAGCCCGTTACAAAAAATTATCCATACTGCAATGGCTTGCATTTGCTTTGGCTATTGCAAAAAAGATAACAATAGTTGGCATAAAGACAGGGGCAAAGGTAAAACCTCTGTGTCACAAATAATTCTGGTCATCACAGGAAAGGATGATTAATGATGGGTTAGTATATTTGAGTGTAGACTTCATTTCTGCTCACCGAACTTTGATGTACAAAGAATGTTAATTTCCAGTGTTACATAACATTTGAGAAGTGCTTCCCATTTGTTTACTTTGGATTGAGGGATTCTCGCTGGTCACAAGCGGTGTTCCCCAGGGCTCGGTTCTGGGGCCGGTCTTGTTCAATATCTTTACTGATGATCTGGATGAGGGGATCGAGTGCTCCCTCAGTCAGTTTGCAGATGACACCAACCTGGGTGGGAGTGTTGACCTGCTGGAGGGTAGGAGGGCTCTGCAGAGGGATCTGGACAGGCTGGATCGATGGGCCAAGGTCAACTGTATGAGGTTTAACAAGGCCAAGTGCCGGGTCCTGCACCTGGGTCACAACAACCCCACGCAACACTCCAGGTTTGGACAGGAGTGGCTGGAGAGCTGCCCAGCGGAAAAGGGCCTGGGGGTGCTGGTTGACAGCCGGCTGAACATGAGCCGGCGGTGTGCCCAGGTGGCCAAGGAGGCCAACAGCATCCTGGCCTGTATTAGCAATGGTGTGGCCAGCAGGAGCAGGGCAGGGATCGTGCCCCTGGACTTGGCACTGGTGAGGCCGCACCTCGAATCCTGTGTTCAGTGTTGGGCCCCTCACTACAAGAAGGACGTTGAGGTGC
>NW_010517109.1:0-14418 GCF_000687285.1 Phaethon lepturus | reverse complement strand
CAAGTAACCAGCGATAGGACGAGAGGAAATGGCCTCAAGTTGCACCAGGGGAGGTTTAGATTGGATATTAGGAAAAATTTCTTTATGGAGAGAGTGGTCAGGCATTGGCACAGGCTGCCCAGGGAGGTGGTGGAGTCACCATCTCTGCAAGTGTTCAAAAAACGTGTGGATGTGGCACTTCAGGACATGGTTTAGGGGACATGGTAGTGCTGGATTAATGGTTGGACTTGATGATCTTGAAGGTACCTTCCAACCTTAATGATTCTGTGTTTAAACAGACCTCTATTTATGAAGCCTGGCATGTGCAAGAACAATGATTGTTATAATCAAAAGCATTAATGAGGTTTCAAAAGTAATGGGCAAAGTATGCGTTCTAGTTTAATGTTCATTATTTTCTTGTTTTCTCCTTCGCATGTGTTCATCTCCCCACTATCCAGTGATGTGGGATCTGATTCAGATAACAATATCAGGCAAATAAACCAAGAAGCAGCCCATAGGCGGTTCCGCTCTCGGAGACACATTAGTGAGGATTTGGAACCAGAACCTGTGGAGAGTGGAGACATTCCTGAGGTATGTAAAGGTCATGGGTTTAAGACGTTGACTAAACTTGAAGCTGATGTGTTCTTATTTGTGAGCTAATTACTATACAGCATACATAATAATGCTTTTGCATGATGTTTATGAAATTGCAGAAGTAAAATGCCAGTGGCACAATAAAAATCCTAAACAGAGCTATACTTCCAAGGTCCCATGCATTTGTGGGTGCCTAATAATGTAGGCACAATGCTAAATACTATGCAAATGCTGAGAGAAACATTTATAATTCCAAGCATTGCTTGTTATGTATACATTGATAGAAACAGTTTCAATATTCTGCTTTGAATAACAGTGGAATAAGTTGTAAAAACAAGGGAATGGTATTGGCTGGAAGTGCAGTGTACTTCAGTTTTCTTCAGTCTTTGTCTAGAGGAAAGAGAAGCTTGTTGGTTTTATTCCCTAAATACTTGGTTTTAGTTAGAATTCTGAGATCTTATTACTAAGGGTGAGTGTTTGGTTAATTTACAGCTAGACTAAATAAATTAAATTTGGTAGATATTTGTAGGTCTAGGTGAGAGTGTGTGCAAAGCTCTAATCCCATTCAACTTTAAGGAATACTTTATTATGTGAATGACAGACAAAATTCTTCGTGAAAGCTAGTTTTGGTTCACTAAATGTTATTCAGAGCAACAAATAGATTGCTGAAATTATTGTTGCACTTGTCACGTGGTAATACTTGATTTGCAGGTACTAGTGAGTACTTTCTGTTGTGCATTTTATTCTAAATTAAAATTAACAGTTCTTTCTTACAAGTTTTACAAAGTGCAGAATTAGTTCCATTTTGAAGAAAATTTCAAATAGAATTTATTTAATGAAACCTTTTTTATGCATTTTTTCATCTACATCGTTTTCTGTGTTGAATGTAAAGCATTGTGTCATCATCAACATAAAGACTGTTTTGAAGTCAACATTAAAACCATTTTCCGTGTAACTACTTCACACCGAGTAGAATGTTTGTGTGTTGTAGGGATTGGTTTATTTCGTTAAATGTTAAGGCTGATGATCACACCTGTGTTTGTCGCAATCAGGTGGTCACATAGAAGGCAAAGGGAAAGAAGACTCAGTCTGTCTTTATAAATCCTTAACGTAGTTTCTTCTCTTTCGTTAGCCTTGGGAAACCATTTCAGAGGAGGCAAGTGCAAGTGGAGATTCCTTAAGCTTGTCATTGCCACCTCCTCCTGCATCTCCAGTATCCCGTACCAGTCCTCAGGAGCTATCTGAGGAACTGAGCAGAAGACTTCAGGTCACTCCTGACTCCAATGGGGAACAACTCAGTTCTTTGATTGTACGTGACATGCTGCTCTTTCTGTATAAACCTCTATTACTGTAACCTTCTGTTAGTTTGACATAGTTGGAATCATTTACATGGATGGGTAGTAATTGCTGGTCTTGGGAAAACCTGAGCATACAGTTAAAATTATCTTCCAAAAAATACATCATAATTTCACGATAGAGCAAACTGCCTTGAATAGCAGAATTCCTCAGTTGAGATTTAA
Organism: Phaethon lepturus; assembly: GCF_000687285.1. Lineage (NCBI taxonomy): Eukaryota > Metazoa > Chordata > Aves > Phaethontiformes > Phaethontidae > Phaethon > Phaethon lepturus. The sequence goes on along the minus strand of NW_010517109.1, from coordinate 12,325 downwards.
TCTTTTCTTCTGTGTGAGTTTTAACTTCAGAGTCTGGTACTGTTACACCTTTAGTGAAACAAAACATGTAATACTAGAGAGTATCAAGCGAAGGATTTCCAAAGGAACGAAGAAAAACTGCTAATGCTCTTTCAGTCATCATCCATTTTACTACGTGATAATTTTTCTTAAGTTCAGTACTTTAAGTCTTCATGTTTATATTAAAGCATGTGCTTCTTATATTAGGATTTTTAAAACCCTCATAATTTACTGGATCAACTATTATAAGACTAACAAGGGATTAGAATTGAAAGTAGGTAGTTCTGGTGAAATACTCCACAAGTTTGTAAATGGCTAGTCTGGAAAAAAATTGTGTCTCACCGTAGGGGCTTACTTGAGGTAAAACAAACAATGTTCTCTATAGTTCTGTTATCCGTTAGTTTGTCAGACTGATGATACCACAAAAAATAAGAATAATACATTTGCAAGTGGGAGAATGTCTTATGTCGCTCTGATTAAGACAACAATTTTAAGTATTAAACAGAACATCATGCTGTGACTTCTTTTTTTTATCCTTGGTATGTGCTACCAAGGCACCTTTGCAATTCAAGAGATAAGAAATCATATTTACTCTTGTTCTGATTAAATAGAGCCTTGATTAGGTGCAAGTTTTTCACAAAGAGCCCATGCAGTAGGTGTCTTATAATGATTTGAATGTTATCCAGATACTAGTTAGCAAATTATGGCTCTGATGGCTAACCATCTGCATGAAGAGTTGCTTGTGATTTTGTAGATAACTGCACATTTTCATAGACCTTCACTTGGAGGGCAGGAGGTTAATCAAACCGTTTCAGTGGCAAGATCAGGGCCTACATTTTTTTTACACTAAATAAATAAATGGTGTAGCTGCAAAGTTATCTTAATTAAAATAATTCAATAATTATATTCCTATATGAACTAGCTTTTTTATGAGCCATGAAGCGATAACATCTTTCTTATCAGTGCAATAAAAAACATAATCAGACCACACTTGCAAAGTAAGAAATTGTCAAAACATTTAAAATCTCTGTTATGGTGCATTATCCAGTGTAAGGGTGTTGGGATACTGAAAGTAACAGAAAAGAACAGACAGTGAAATTACTCTAAGAGGCCTCGCTGAGGCACCCAGCAGTCGGTCAGCAGTGTTTAGCGTGTAGCCCCGGCGTATCTGTCAAGGCAGCTCATGTCTCTGACCTGTGCTTCCCACAGCTCTGGCCTTGAGAGGGCTCCCTGCCTGATCCAGCACTTAAGTCTGAGCTGGTTCCATGTGAATGAACAGTGCTTACCTGGGCTAATAAATCCTCCCCATCTGGAGGTTGGCAAGCACAGCACAGAGACATCTAAGACCTTCATCTGGATTGAGCCAGGTAGAGAGGAAAAGTTTGGCACTTCTAGCTGAACACAAGCTATAGTCCATGTGCTCAGGTATGTTCACCTGAGATCGCCTCTTGATCCAGATTCCCAAAGGCTTGTGACATCAGCTTCATGACTTTGCATGGAGGAAGCTTGCATCCAGGTTTTTTCCCAAGTCCACCAGCTCTAAACCTGTTTTACATAAAGCTGCCTCAGATCTGCCGGTTGTGGGCTGAAACCAGAAGCCCTTACAGTCACATTTCCCCAACAGCATGCTTATCCTAGGATATCCAGCCTGACCGTTGGTTGTTCCATGCAGAGACAGCTTCAGTGTCTCTACAACCATACATAGTTAATCTACAACACAACAGAGAGTTGAGGAGTGATTGTATGTGTGTTAAAGTATTTTGTCACTCTCTTCGTTATATCTATGTAATGTCAGGAAACACTTCAGACTTGCTGGTCGATACATTTGTCAGACAAATCCTTTCACATTTATCCTTAGCATAACATAAAGTAAGGTGTAATTGCGTCTTTTTTTCTGTATGTTTTTTTAAAACCCATATCTTTTAACAGAATGTGCTTTTAGGACTGATGTTTTTAAGTAGGAGTTGGAGTGTCTGATATGCATCTCAAATAGCTTACTTCATGGTGGTTTTTTGTTATCTTTCTATGGTGTATAAGGGTGCCCATGTGAGTGGTTATAATTAGGCTGGGTAGTTTGCTTGTTTATTAGTGCATTCATACTCGTACCATTAATATCCAGAAGAGGGTAATGCTAGTTACTCTTTGATTAAAGATGAGGCATCAATTATGCAAAATACTAAGTTTCAGAATTACCCAAGGCTTGTTTCAGTACATGGAACTTACAGCCTCAGTCAAACCACACAGAAAAGCTGTGTGAGAAAGTGCATTTGAAGTGAAATGCTGTTCAGATGCTGACTGACCTTATTGAATACTGTAAAATTATTTTATTGTATTCTTGTCAGCCCTGAAGTGGTCAGGCAGTTGGACTAGGTCATCCTTGTAGGTCCCTTCCAACTGAAATAGTCAGTTCGTGGCTGGCTTTGTTGCCAGCTCTCATGACTACAGTATTTGGTTTGGTTTTTTTCCATAATACGTATTTCTCATGGGAGTAAGAAAAAGTGCTTGCTGTTGCCATGCCTAATGCCTTCTAAATGTCTTGATACCAGCTATGGGAGTGTTTCAAAATTACTCTAATACTGATGTATTTCTTATATTGGATTACACATTGTAGACCAGGTGTTAATTCTGCAGGGCAATGGTTGCTAACTGACATGGGTAGAACATTATTTCCTTCTTAAATGGAAAGAATATTAGCATGGCACGTTAGTTCCTTCTGAAACATTTCTAATTGGATAGCAAGGGTCTTGCTTCCATAAAAGCTGGAATTATCTTTAGAGGCCTTGCTTGTAATTTTGGGGTGTGAAGCTGAGAGTCCCAAAAACAATGTCATAGCAAGTGGAAAATGTAATTACTGATCCTTGTCACTTCTCAGATCCTGTCCCTTTATAATCTGAGCCTGTCCCGTAAGGCATAGAATTCAGTCACTAGACACCACTGTGCTTTATCACTTTGTTTTTCATAAATCTCACAGGTTTGTGAGGAATTCCATTTTAGTATCAAGCAGACATGCTAGCATATCTGCTTTTTGGGGGGGGGGGCGGTTCTGATTCATGATCATGAAAGTTGTGTCTTGGGAAGTTCAGAAACTAGGAGGCAAAGAGGAAAATTAAGACTTGATTTTTTTTTTAATAAATATTGTAAATTTTTAAGTAAATAAATTTTTAAGACTTTGAGGTCTTATCCTCATACAAAAATCCTAGTATTTGATCCCCCATACAAAAAACCATAATATTTGATTTTTTGATTAGTTTTTAATGGCTAATTTTTGTCAATAATGCCTGCCACATGTGAATTTCACCATAGGGTAATGAAAACCAAGGCAAACCATTCACTCCCTGAAGAGCTGTATTATAGCTACAGTTTTTATGGCAATGTCTGGTTTTGAGAGAAGTGTCATCTGCTTATTTTTTATCTAAGAAACAATCTTAGCTTAACTGCTCAGATTTTTTTCCATCCCTCTTATAATGTTTTCTTGCTGGACAAGTTGGCCTGCTTTCCTACTAAGATTTCCCATCACTTACACTTAGAAAATCCTGTGGGACGGAGGATTTTTGATGTAAGAGTTGTCCTTTCTATTTGATCTTTCCAAAGAAATTCATAGCAATTCACCCTAGTCCTCACCGAGCTTAAGTCAGAATTCCTGGAGTCGGTATTTTGACCTGGGGTAATACTGATGCATTCTGCCACTGTTTTTATGGTAGTATGGAAATAAAAATCACATCTTTTTTTCTATTGGAATTTATTCGTGTTGACATTTCTCGTTTAGAAAAATGAAGGAGCCCCTTTTTTTATAATACATATATATAAAGGGTCACTGTCAACAGAGAAATTGTATATACCACTGCCTGGTAAAATAGAAGTAGATACTAATTGTTTACAGATTTTATTAGAGAGAGGTTTGTACCTGTAAAACACATGTAATCTGCTCAGTAATTGGGTATATTCTAATGTCCTTTTTTTTTCATTATTTATATTTATAGGTTCCCTAATGATCATTACAATATAGAGTTCTATCTCTAGCAGTTAGTTTGATTTTTGTATGAAATTTCTGGATTAACTCTAGCCAGCAAACTTCTGAGCACTTCTCTGCCATTTGTTAAACAGTAAACTTTAAAGCTGTTCTTAATGTTATTATTGAAGAGTAAGCTAAGCATCCTATACTAAGATGCAAATTTGGAAATTTCTTAATATGCCAAGAGATGATCTTAGCAAGGCTCACTGTGGCTGTAATCCCAGTGGAAGTTCTGCAGAACTTGCTGCTTTCCCAGCCACAGGCACAAGAACCACATAATCATCCCATGCATAGGATTGGCATCCTCTCGTGCCCCTGTGCGAGTAATGAATATAGGGGTTACCTCGTGCAGTAAGGCGTATGAAGAAATTTGTAAACTCTAGCCTATTGATTTTCCGAGGACTACATTGCCAGTATTCAGCAAGAAGTTCTATATTTCCCTTATACTGCTTATGCTCCCTCTAAAATGTCTTCCAAAAAACAAAATTTGTTTTTCAAAAGTTCCATGGCATTTTCACATCCCATTATGTCTTAGTCTTCCACTTCTGCTGCTGATTCCACAACTATTGATTTTCCTGTGTGTTTTCCTGGGTGGGATGGCTTATCATCTTGTCTTAGATTAGGTCAATAAAACATTGTAAATTGGATGCTAAAGATGAATGCAGGATGTGTATCCAAGTACTTTCCTTTTCTCAGTTAATGTGAAACAATCCAGGATGGAATGCTGAGAATTTAGATTTTTCATTGCTTGCCATGTTTCTGTAGAAGTATTAAAACTAAAGAGACTGCAACATAAGTATTATTTTTAGGGAGTTGGATTAAATGGGAGAAAAGCAAAATTACTAAGTAAAACCCCATGTTTTAAGACATTTTAACTTAATACTTTTTTTTTTTCCCCAGCAAAGAGATCCTTCTTCAAGATTAAGATCTTGCAGTGTAACAGACACAGTCGCTGAACAGTCTCAACTATCCCTGGTAACCAAAGTTAACTTCTTTTCTTTTTGTTTGAACATTCTCTGATTCTGAATAATATCTTTTCTTGGGTCAGTTCTAGTCAGATACAGACCAGTAACCCCTATGAGCATATGACTATCCCAAATAGTAATGAATACCAAATTAATATCATCACAGTCAGCAACTAAAATGAGGACATTCATGAGAGAGAAGAACATTTCGAGACTGAGAGCATAGTCATGCTAACTTTAGTTATCTAACATAGAACTTTAGTTTATTAAACTCTAGATATATAGTCAGTGGAGAGAGAAGATCTTCCAAAGGGGTATTTTCAGCTGGGGTAGAAGAGGGCAGTGGCACTATCTACACTTGGAACTGTAGCAGCCACCGGACTCTCAAGTATTTTTGTGTCCCATAAGTTGATTTTACTTGGAATATATAAATCTGTACAACATTAGAAAGGATTGGTGTTTTACCTAGTCTTAGTTAAAAGGACCCTTTTTGTGATAGACCTTATATAATAGACTAAATAGAATTGCATCTGTTGTAGTTTTTCAGTCTGAGTGATTTACGCAAGCAGCAGCTTCTGCAATTTTATTTCAGTAGATTCTTCAAACAGGCAAAGGTACAAAGATTTTTTTTAAAACAATATTCACTTTCACATCATAACCATGCACACCTTTGATCTAATGGGTAGAAAGTTCTACATATTTTGTCGTACAACCCTAGTATGAGCGTTGCAAAGGTGGTAAGCTGTAGAGAGACTGCTTGAAATAGGACTGTGCAAGATACACTTTTGAATAAAACTGTTCAGATTTTCAAAATAATTTAATATTTTAAAATAATGTACTTTTCTTCAAGGATTTTTTTCCCCAATTTGTAATTAGCAATATATTACATATAAATCTACAAATAGCAAATTTGTGTATCTTTTTTACGGAAATACTGAGTAAATAGAGTATATCAATAAGTTTGATATTAAAGCTGATGTCTCTGCTTGCTCTTCCTGTTGCTTTTGGGCAGTCATTTACAATAAACATAGTGTTTTTCTTTGTTTAATTTTTTCACATGTTCTAGAAGTTGTTTAGCGTTATCTACATTTGGTGCTTAGTGATGCATGTAACAGCTGTTGTTCAGAGAACTGCTTCTGAAGTATCATCTGTCTCTCTACTTTCAACGCCTTAACTATCTTCTCTCTGTACTAGACAAAGTTGACTCCTAATGCAGTCTGTTCCAGAGGTGTTCTGCTTCTTTATTTTATATAACATGGAGTCTGGGTTTCTTTAACTGGTGTAGTCAGATTGGGATTGTTGATATGTCTTTCACTTTGTTACTGTAGAACACTCATTTCAGTAGCAGATGTTCAAAACAGAATTGAAAGCATTACTCTGAAACAAGGATATTGCCTGATCTTAACAATAGTTAGTCCTTACTAAGCTAATGATAATTTATTTTCTAGCAACTAAATACATACTTTCTAAATACAGTGCTGTTCTTGACTGTATCAATCCCTACTAAAAATTCAAAGTATCAGTTCCATCTTTTTCAATCTGACTTTTTCTGTGCACTCATTGATGACCAGATTATATCCATTTCATTTTTAAATACCATGTTTATGGGCAGAATGTGCAAAATTTGTTTGGGAGGGGGAACATCATGTTTCATTTACAGTAAAAGTTCTTATTATTATAATTGGCAATACTGAACGTATAGAACTGGATACAAGAACTCTTGAAATTAGTTCCCTTGGTGGTTTTTTGTGAGATTCTGACATGGTTATCAGTGATTGATGACTCATTTTGTTTGCTGCTATCTTAAACATTATTTCCATCTAATTGCTCTCTCTCAATAAATTTGAGTGTCTGTGATTCCTTACTCCTAAAGATGTGACAGTAATCTGTGACCTTCATCACTAAATATACTTATCTGTAACATTAATTATCATTTAACAGCAGAGTGGTCCATCTAGGAGAGCTCGTTCTTCAACTGTCACAGGTGGTGAGGAACCAACGGTAATAATACTCTTTATCAAGCACTATCTCTAAATAAAATGTGGGTAGATTTAGGTCTTGTACGGCAAGGAATTTTTTTCACCAAGCAGCAGTGTGTGGAATGAAATGCAGCCACTGAATCAGTAGTTACATTTTTTTGTTGTTTCAAATTTTCTCAAAATTTCTCAAAACATTGCAATTTCACTCAAATATAGCATGTTTTAATTATGTGGATATGCCACTGAGTTTTAACAAAGCTGTATGTGCACTAAGGAAATACCATAGGCTTCTAAAAAATGAAAGATGTTGGAAGAGTGGGGGGATTAGACATCAAATCGGTATACATGTAACTGTGTTTTTAGCTTGCTTCTGTCTTCCCTTACTTTCCATTGCACGAATTCATTTTCATTCTTAAAGTTGATGTTAATTTGAGAACCATGGAGTTATAGTGATAGATCATATATCTCTTAGCGGTCTCTTATAATGCCAGTTTTCATTTTCCAGTAGCTGTTCAGTATCCCAAGGCTGAATTTTTACTTCGATCATCCAGTAAAATTCTGGAAGCGCTTTTCTAAAAGTGTAATACAAGGAAGGTGGTTTTAATTTACATTGGACTTTGTCAAAAACATGCCATTCTTTTTTAACCTGATTAAATGTCAGTCTGAAGCAAGTTATTTCCTAGAAATAATTTTACAATAACTATCATAAATACCTTTTATCAATATATGAGCTCCTAGATAATTTGTTTCAGGGAAATAAATATAATTGAAAATTCATGTTGCCTAGTTGTATGTGGTAATGTCAGATAGTAATTTGGGTGTTGATACATCAGTCTGTAATACTATGTTTAGGGTTTTTTAAATTTTAGAATCAGAGGAGCATATTTGTATATTGTTCCTGCAAATAGGTTTTTTGTCCTTGGAAAATCTGCTAGACCTGTCAATTGTTAGTTAAAATGCATGCTATATTGAACTGTAGTGTGAAGAAGGTCTTCTGTCGGCAGAGCATCTTGTCTGCAAATAACTGAGTTCAAACTTCACTGACTCGTCATTAATACAGCTGTATCATAGGTGTTTTACCTAATTATATTGCAGCTCACTAATGGGACCCTGTCCCCCCCACACTTTGTCTTCATTCAGCGTGCATTTATACTCTGAAACCCAAATCTGCAGAGGACTTAGGACTTAAACAGGATTCATGCATTTCAATCCAAAAGCATTCTCTTCAAAGGTTGCCATTTTCTTTGTCGTGTAGCACCTACATTTTGTATATGTACAGACCGTCAGTAGTCACAGTTTCTAGGTCACTTTAGTTTTGCTTTCAGAATCCCTGTAAAACCCCCTCACTGGACCAGGACCCACAAATTAGATGTCCTCCGTCGTCAGTCCCTGAGGCAGCGCGGTTCTGCGGCAGGCTGGGAGCATGCCTACCGCAGAGGCGCGGGGGGTGCACGGCGGTGCCGTGCTGTGGCATCTTGAGAAGTGATGATGCCCCTTTTTGTAGCAGGCTTAGTTGAGTTACTTAAGAGCAACAAGCACCGAGTCCTGAGCCCTTCTACGTATGAGGTGAGTTAAATCCACGTGGCTCTTTCAGAACAGGCCCAGGGCAGGACTGTCGGTCCTCCTGAACCTGTTTCGCCACAAGAACGCAATACCTGTTGCCCTGCGAGGGAGCGGTAACGGTGCTTGGCCCTTTAGCCCGATGACCAACGCGCTTGGTGAGCTGAGCCCTTTCAGGAAGAGCGATTAAACCCGAGAGTGGCTTATCCTGATTGACTGCTCTAATTCCTGTTGCTTTGTGTGAGAGTTGATACTGCCGCCGTGGCCCGACCCCGTCTGTTTTAGAGTGTGGCTGACGTAGGAAACAGTGTCTTGATTTGTGGTTTGTCTTAGCAAGCCTTGGGGCCTGGGGAGGCTCTTAAAGGGTGTATTCATGCAGACTACCCACCTGTGGGTCCGAGTCTAAGCATTTAGATAGCTCACAAGAAATTGATACACTAAATGTTATGTATTACATCTGCCCAAGATAGAGCGTGGCTGACTTTATATTGGTCAGTGACAGATGAGTGAATTTGTTACTTGCGTGTGCGTAATGAAGCAGGTGTTGATGACTGTAGATAAAGTGCGTGTTTGGGTAAATATGTCAGTGGTTATTAACCTCTTTGCTTTTCAGGAATTTTTTTAAGTCTCCGAAGACTTTTGCCATTCCTCAGTGAAGGTTATATTGTAAAACTAGGCTGAGCAAAACATAAGTTAATGCGTCATGTGTCCCAGCATCTCCATTCTCATGACATTTTGTCCTTAACCATAATACTTACACACACAATTTATTGAAGACAGTTGTTAAAAAGTGTTCAGTTTGGGGGGAAAAGGGCTCTTGATACATCTCCCAGGTTTCTATTCTGTGTGTTAGAATATCTTTTACACTGGTATCTAACACATGGAAAAGAAATTGAAGGGCAAACTCTGTTTTGCAGATGACAATGTGGGTTGCATTAACCCACAATGAATAGTGAGGAGAAAGGCTGCTGATAGCTGAATATATTTAGATAGAGTGTTAAAGGAAAGATCAGGTGGCGTAACTAGAGCATCTTTCTTGTGTTTCTGTATCCTCACAGTCGAAGTTGATAATTTGCAGCATGCCATCATATAGTGAATAGATTGTGTATTATTACAACTAAATGATTCAATTTTTTAATTGAAAATCTCTGAATTGTCCACGCCTTATGTTTACTCTGTACTGTAGACAATATTAATAGCCTGAATAGAGCAAACGTAGGAATATGTAGCAGTCATCCATTGTTCCAGAAAATCTGTGAATCACTGTCAGCTCTCTCAATTTCTCCCAGACTAATCAGTTACCTTAGTTACCTAATTTTTACCTCAGACATCATGTGTGAACTGTTTTCAGACCACCTACTGTGGCCTTATTGACTACTGATTTACGGTTTGGAAACCATGAGAACAGTCTTGGAAAAGGCAGTCTCCTTATCATTGCCTGCCAGCTCTGTGACCTGTGGAAAAATAGCATAGTCTTTTTGGCACTTAACTATTTAGGAAAGAAATAACTCGGAGTCTCGTAGTTTGTTTCAGTTTCCTCATCTTAGTTTCCTCATCTGTTTTCCTCTGCTTTATATTTACTGTTGTAGTTACGTCAAGTTTCTGACGCATTCAGTATCTTTTCTCATTTCCTTTCTTGATTATCTAGGCAGTTCTTCAACTCATTGTGTCAGCTGTGCTCTTCTCTAAATACACTGACTTAAACAAGAGTCCTGGGAAGCAGGTCTTAGGCATATGAAGCAAGAACAAGAATTACAGTTAATTACTTTGCTGGAGGAAGAACGTAGAGTGTATAGAAATAATGTATCCTCAATTTCAACAGGAGCCTTCAGAGGCCTAAATTCTACTGTGCAATGTAATTCACATCTTTGATCTTTGGGTAGTAATTTTCCACTGTATACATATTTTTAAACGGAATGATCGTAAATCACAAATCACTCTTTATAAGGACGCGCAAAGAGTAACTTCTTTGCTTGCTTTGTGGTTAGTGTGGTGAATAAAGCTAAAGACCTAGAGACAGGGAGGCAGCCATCCAAGTAGCCCGAGTTGTGGCTTAATACTTCCCATGCTCTTGTGAGTCTGCATAGAAACTCAAAGCATGGACAGTATGTACTTTAGGAGAAGAAAATATATTTTGTAGTAAGATGCAGAATACTTGCACAGAGTAATCTAAGTAGTAAAATAAGGAAAAACAGTGAAACTCTTAGAAGTTAAGATATTAATGAATGAATTGCAGGTATGGAAACTAGAATCATACTTAGCCATGTAAGTTTTACCAATCAATTTTGCATTCAACCTGTTCATCCTGTGTATGCTGTAAGTGGTTATAGGTTTTTCTTACGCTGTCATCCATAATGCAATTGCTAATGATTTTTTATTTAAATCTGGCAAAAAATGCCTTTAAATTAATATAAAATATAATTTAAAATATTTTTGTAACATTTCTCACATGACTTTACATTTCAGTCCTTTTAAGCTTTTACTATGCTTCCTTTTACAGTTTTGTGGCAAAAAAATGTCGCTTCTGGTGCATCAGACTGAATTATTGCATCTTGCTAATACCACTTCATTACAGTTTTCTAGTTCACCACTTTGGGCATATATACTTCTTAAATAGTGCTTGCATGTATAATTTCATAGTGACTGCTTCAGGTTTAAAATAAATTTAATATAAAAAGTATTCAACCATAGGATAGAAACGAATGTTTCATCAGGCTACATTTTTTTAAAAAATAATTTTTTTTAGTATCCCTTATTATAGTTAGCCATGAGAGGTAAGAGGAAGAACATATCCTGAATTCCCGGGAGACCAGTCTCAGTGTTTCTTTAAATATCCAGGCCAGTAGTATGGTAAGGTAGGAGTAACACTTTTTCCTAATGTGTTGGATTTTTAGTTTTAATTTTAAAGATTAGGAATTTTTTATGTTAAATATACTTAGCTTTTTTCCATCAGAAGAATGGTCGTCATCAGTGCAGTTGTCACTTTACCAGGAATACTCCTGTCTGAAACTAGAAAGCTTAACAGTTGATTTCTAATGTATGCGAAGGTATTTGATAATTTTCAAGGCTGATTCTTCCCTTGGTTTTATTTTAAGATCATACTAAAAAGTTTAAAGAGTCTTCCTTAAACATCTTTAATCTCTTACTCAGGTGCACTGCTTTGTATTCCAGCATCTATCCCACATGCTCACAGAATTCAATTTGCATTCACCTAGTGAGAATTTAAGAACTCAGAGCCGTGTATGAATCTTAACGCTTTGCAGGACTGAGTCTTCAGTCATTCGTCTTCATACTGAAGTCATTTGCCGGTAGAGCTGGCCTCCTTCTACTTGCACTTAGGCTGCTTGTATACGAATCAGCCCTGCAACAGAGGCTGTGTTTCAGACGGTAATCTCAGATGTGGGCAAAATACTCAAAAAAGCTGACAGCAGAGGCATCTTTGCTTACTCTGAGTTGTTAATGTCATTACTGTGATACGTGTATGTGTCTGTCTACAGTGCTTTAACTCAGGCTCCCGAAGAATGGATGAAAGAAAAACCCCTGTCTGCCCCTAGTTCGTTGCCTTCCTCGTTTTCTTGATGTGAGGCTGAGACATACGCTTCTCAGAGTTTGGGCTAGTGGTCAGCTCTTCCCAGCAATTGTTTTATACCTTCTAGTGATTCCTGTTATTAACAAAATGAGTGAAGACTGCACACGAAGTGGCAACAAAAAATCTAATCCTCTGCACAAAACTTCAGTCTCTGTGCTCTGTTTCTCCTTTATCTAGCCCAGCCAGCATGGGTTCATGAAAG
>NW_010517108.1:21144-46960 GCF_000687285.1 Phaethon lepturus | reverse complement strand
GGGGACTCCGGCCTGCCAGGGGAGTCCCGGCGTCTGCCCGGGGACGCGAAGGGGCTCCTCCCGAGGATGCCGGGCCGGGGCCGAGGGGAGCCAGGCTGTGTCCATATTGATCGGAGATGGAGCGAGGCAGACAATGCGGGTGGGGGTCGCGGTGTGTGGGGGGAGAACGATGGGAGCGAGGATGAAGGCGCCGTACGCCAGGGGCGCTACACGCGCGCGTACCGCCCGCGTGCTCTGCCCCCTCCTCCGTTTTTTTTTTTTTTGGACAAGAAGGGATGCTCGCTCTCCAGCTTAATGATTGAGTGCGGCTTGGCTGGGATGGGAATGACAGCTAGAACAGAAGCGCAGTCTGTTTGCAAACCTCGTAGCTAACTTTATGGGGGGTTTGGGGAGAGAAATTGCAGGCTGGGGAGCAACTAGAAGGCTTGGGAGAAAATAAATCCACGAACCGAATTTTCTTTGCTGCTTGATATGTGTTTGACAGTGCTCTGTGCGGCTGTCAAATATTTCTTCTGTAGCAATTACTAGTGGTATGTGTTATAGCTTGCAAATTTTACTTGTGCTCTTTCATATAGAAATTCTTAAGAACTGTGTAACTATTCATCTTTAATTTCTTATAAATTTATGCATGAATAAATCAAGATCTTTAATCATCACTGGATAGAAAACTCCGTATTTTAAATGCAATAGATAAATGTTATTTAATTTTTATAGGTAGTATTTAAATATTAATAAATCTTAAAAAGTATGGGCTCTTGGTTATATTCTTCCGGTTTTGCTCTTACGAGGTACCAGAGTAGGTCAGGGCCCAGCTCACTTTGCTATTGCTTGTAGTTAGGTTAGTTTTCCTAGACTGAGGCTGAGATGTCTCTATTAAAACACAGCTGAGGTTTGAGGGCTTATGATGAGAAAAATAGGTCATTGTAAAGATAACATTTCTGCCCAACTACATCATCCATGCCCTTAAACAGGGAAAAGAAACTTCTAATGATGAAATAGGTCCAAAACCTGAAGCATGTTAGTGTGGACTGTATTTTTTTCCTTTAATCTGATAATACATTTTACAGGATCCTGCTTCCTAGGAGACTTACCCATTCCTAAGGGGTTGGTTGGCTTTCTCCACAGTAATACATTCAAATTTGGCATACATCATTTTCCTTTAGAGTGACAAACTGAGAGGTGATGCTGTACTAGGAGTTCTTCCACTTCCTCATTGCACTGTTTTGATTTAGAGTAAGATCTAGGACTTTGAACTTGAAAGGACCCCAGTGGCTTTTCTTTTTCTTTTTTTTTTTATGTTGATAGGGCCTTAGAAAACATTTAGCATGTAATTATCACACTGCTCAGAGTAAGAGAGCTCATCTGTTTTTTCTTTAATATCACCTGTTTTGTTGACTTACTGGTGTTAAATATGATGACCCTACAGTCTTCATAATGCTTCCTAATTTTTTGAATGTTGGGGGTTTTTTTCCCTTCTTACCACAGCAGCAGCTCTTACAACTTCTATTTGATACAGGAAGCTTCATAATGTGTGGTAATTAATATATGGAGAAAACTGCAGAAGTGCTATTAAGTAGTGACTTATTCTGAAAAATCAAGTGGCTCCTTGATCTGAGCTGCAAGTCATAAATTTCCACTTCATATATATAATTTTACTAGAAGTGTGGTAGCTGTGTATCAGAACTTGTAATGCAGTGAAATCAGAATGATTCATAAATAGGGTTGAGGCTCACACATACATGCTGGAAATGCCAGTTCAATTTTAACAGTAGCATTGCTGCTTATTGCTGTTCTGTCAGTATAGATCAGGATCTCGATAGCTTAATAAATTCCCATATATTTGCTCATAGATGTTAGGATCTTGGAACACGTCGTATCTCTATGATGTTTCTTTCCCCTCTCACACTTTATAGGCTTTTTTTGAGTCTGTGCTGCAGACAGTGGTGAGTAGCCCAAATTATTTCTTTTCTGTCTGCATTCTGAATGATAATTGCTTCTCAAAATCTGATTTTGGGACCATATTTCTGCATTGTATGCTTTCATTTGTAGTGTACGTAGAACACGATCAGTTGTATTGCTTTCAGTAATGGATCTGTGTTCTGCATCTAAGGAATAATCCCATTTTAAAACACAAGGGATTTATTGGTGCAATCCCTGTGTGCTCAGGGTACATGACAGTTCTGAATTTTTATAATAAAGTATTTGATATATTATGCTTAATAATCAGCATAGATGTGTGAAAAGGGTGAAGAGATTTTGGAAAACATCCTTCTCCAGAAGTATTGTACTGCTCTTAATCAGCCTTCAAAATGTGAGGAAGTTTTTTTTTTGAGTTTGGTTTGGTACAGTTTGTGTCACTCTGTTTTACAGTTTTTATTAGATTTTCTGTAAAATTTGGTATGGCCTGGAGTTAGAGAAACAACTCCATGAAGTATTTGGGATGTAAATAATTAATGGCTTTAATCTTTGAAAAAGAGATGCCCAGCTTCTGTTGCAGTGGGTATCAGATATATTTTGTTGATTATCCACCTGTTTCATGCATGTTTCAGGGTTAGAGACATTGAGCTTTGTGAAGGAAGTTTGACACACAATTTCATAGAGAAGTCAATCTTAGTAAATTCTTCTTAGTATATTTCTTAATTTTATGTTGGGCTAGGAAGTGGGTGTAACCATGATAAATAACCATTTCTTGGCTGTTAGGAAACCTCACAGGAGCAGTTTTAACTCGCTACTCTGTAGAATGAGGAGTCTTTGCCTTACATGAATGGCTTCCCGTACATGAACTAACCTTCAGGACAGGATTTTTCTCAAGGCTTTGCCTTTGTTTTTAACCTTATACTAAGAAAATTCTTGTCAGCTAAGCCATTTAAGTCCTAGCATAGGGTAAGATATCATTTTTGAAGTGGTCATTGACACGATGTTAGTGTGCTTTTTTTTTTTCTGCTCTTGAGGATGAGACATAATGAATTTGGTTAAATAGAGGCTATTCTGAATTTAAAATGAGTGCTAAGAAGTGGTATGTAGTTTGTGGTAAGTAGTAGTGGTAAGTTTTCTTGCAGTAAGCTCTTTGAAACATCGAGAAAAGTTTGTTCAAAGCTTCAGTGAGTATTTATGTACAGTCAGCTTTGGGGGAAGAAAGGATTATCTCCTTCTTAGGTGAGTTTGTTTTTCCTTAATAATATATTCAATGCCTTTCTCTGTTATTGGAATATTACTTACTTTAGGCCATGCCCGAACTGAAAAATTAACTAGTGTACTTTACATTGCCCGCATTGTTTACACCCTCTGATGATTTCTGTGGAAAAAGTACTTAGCAAGAAGATACCCTTTTAGTCTCTGTCTGTGTTTCTCGTAGCCTATGTACATGAAAATATCGTTTTAAGGTAATTGGCAAGTGATCAGTGGATATGTGGGCTGCTACTCTGGCAGATTTTCTTACTCCTCTCTTTGCGTTTACTGATGAGCAAATCTGTTAAAAATCCCAAGCAGATGTTGCTGGAAGGAGCTGGTGTGGGGTGTGGTATGATTTTGTGCAGGGAGCCAGCAGGGATGTGGAGCTAGTGTCCTGGCCCCACACGTCTGCGGGAGCCATGCACGGAGAGGGAGAGCGAGCTCCTGATAATGGAAGTGTTTGTTTAGCCCTGAACTCCCTTTTCTACGTTCACAGCCATGCTGGGAGAGTATCTGTCTGCTTGTAGAGAGGAAGGCAGCCTGAGCATGAACTTTGCTGTTGCTCTCACGTAATCTGTGTTGCTTTAAAAATAAAATGTTGTAGCTGCACGAAAAGGTTTGCACCAGCACTGTGGTTATACAGACCATTTTAGGATTCATACACTGAGAAGCAGTGCATTAAGATTTGACCTTATTTCAGTATTGTTATTTAAGGGTGATAATTTGGAAGTTAAACATCAGCACTTGCTTATAAGCATCGTTTCATATATAGTTGAATGTGAAAAGCTATGTACACACAGGCCAATAGTCGAGACCTTTTTGGACTTTGCTCTGCCAGGGTCGTCTTCTGGTTTCAGTAGTTTGCTATGCACCAGACACTGTTTTTCAGAGAGTATGTATGTAGTTGTCTGTGAATGTTCTTGCTGAAACTTTCCTGAGATGTTGTAAGGCAAAGTAATTGCTCTCTTCTGAAGGAGGGAGGTTTGTTTTCCCCACTTCTTACCTTGCACTAACTTTAAGTGCCTGATCCCACATTAAACAGACTTAATTTGCTAAAATGATATAAAGCTAACCCTGATAAAATGAAGTAAATATTGTGGATTAGGAAGTTGACCTGGTTTATATCCTGGTTCGGTGAGCATCAGAGCAGATGGATAAAAAAGGGGGGATTTTGAAAAGTGCTGCAGAAGGGAGAGCTGGGAGTGAAGAATAGGGAAGAGGAAGCAGGGTTGAGTTCCTTCCATTTTGAAAACAGCAAGCTTATTTTGGCTACTGTAATGTGAAACTGTACTGTGAATGCGATCCGGGCTGCGAGTAGTTGTGACCTGTCACAAGGAATTTAGTAAAATAGTAATTGGGGCACAAATGTTGCCTTTTCTTTCCTTTTAAAATTATCTGTGAAGTTTGAGCATATTGTTCTTAGACCAATGATAAAATAAGATTAATGGAGTAAGATATTAATAGCCATATTTTAAGGTTGGCAATGCAAGTCAGAGCTGTCATAAACCTTTTTTAATTCTAAGAACAGTGTGGTATCAGTCAACAACATTTATGTGCTAATTCTTGGTAAAAGTTAAACTCTATAATCAATAGCATACTTTTAAGGTAATTTTGGTATAGTATGTATAAAGTGTTCTAGTTGCCATGTAGGATACATTTGTAAAAAGGTGTTTGTCGATAATTTGTAATTAAGCCATAAAATAGATGTAAAGAGTATGACACTTCTTTCTTAAACTGTTTAAAGTTTAAGTAGATAACTGTTTGGTACACAATTACATTTACGTGAAAAATTACTTAATGCTTGAGAAAAACAACCAAGGATGTACCCAAGCATGGCGAGCTCTGCAGTGTGTTGTAGCTGCCTTTTTAACAGTTACGGCACGGTTAATTGTTCATGACTTAAATGAAATAGATGGTAGTATGTATTTGAAAGTTACAGAGAGACGGAGAAGGGGTTTCAAAGTAGCTTTTATTTTTGTGATTACACTAACAGCAATCTAGGCAGTTAAATTTGCAGGATGCTCCCTGTAAAAGCTGCGGTTTTGTCTTTCCCTGCATCAACTCAGCAGCCACTTAGGCAGAAGGAAACCATATACAAAAACTACTTGTGCTTTTCAGTTGCACAAACTTTTTTTTTTTTTTAAAGCTTGAATTCAGTGAAGTCCACTAAGGATTTGGCTATTAGTAACAACTTCACATAGAAGACTGCAGTAGTTGGCATCTGTATATTCCCCAGAGAAGACACGGGGACAAGGCCTACTTGTAGTGGCTAGAGGATTTTAAATTGGGAGGGACAATTAGGAGAAAAAAAATACTGAAATAAGTGTGCAAATGTAATTTTCAAGGTGCGCATGTCTTTTGTGCAGAATTGTAAGCCTGTCAGTTTAAGTGAGGATGGTCACAGCACTAGTTAGTCCACTACAGCAATAATTATCCAGGTTTCAGATCCTAATTATTTTCTCTTTCTGGCATAGACCTATTTTGACAATAAACTCTGTCCTCTACTTTCTGAAGTCTTTCTGTGCTTAAAAAAAAGCAGTCAGCCAACGCTGCTTCCTTTTCTCTTACCCTTCCCCTCCAAGGAAAATTAACTGGTTTATTTCAATTTAAAGAGCTTTTTGTTACATTTGAGAGAGAACATGTACCACCTCACTGATACAAAGGTATGAAGTTTGCCTATTCTAAACTCTTCAAACATACTGTAAAACTGAGTAGAAAGGCGTAAGGTGAGCACACTGGTCATCTACAGTTATGTAAAACTGCCAGTTTGGCTTTAATTGAGGAGTGATGTAACTATTGAATTTGCTATCATTGAAAATTTTGTCTTCCTCTCTCAAGTCTCACTGCTACTGCCAGCACTTGTCAGGGCAATTTCTCACGGTAAATATGCTTCACCCTGTCTTTCAGCAAATCTTAACTATTGTGGTTTAAAGTTCAATGTGTTTTACAGTACTAATCCATGTTAGTACAGAAAAGTTGTGAATATTCATTTGCCACCCTTTTGTAACACCCCAGCATATTTATTTTGTTGCAGTTCTAAACATGATCTTTTACATAGCATCTTATGGTTTGTTTCATTGGCTAGTTTTTGTAATCCCAAGCCTGTTGGTGTTATGCCTTAAGATGCCTCTTGCTGATTTCTCAAATTGTTTATATCCACAATGGAGATCGAATGTGTATTTCCTCTAGTTTTGTTTTGAACAGCTTTTCTTGATTAAACTGGTTGCTACCTTTTATTAGAAAAGATGCCCCAAAATAGCTTTGGTCCCTCATGTTTCTGATTTAATTTTACATTGCGGTTATTAAAGAATGCAGAATAAAAAACTTTTAAAACATTCACATGATTAGTACTATTTTGGACACTAACTGTGGTGGAACTTGTCACTATCGTTGTTGTTTTATTGCCAGCCATGAGGTCTGCCAATTTAATTTGTGACAACGGTAGTGCAACTGAACAGATTAAAGCACGAAAGCTGCTGGAGACTTCAGTAATCTTATGAAATTGGTCTTTGGCAAAAAAGACCACATTCAAGGGGGTGTGGTTTTTGTTTGGTTGGGTTTTTTGCTTTTTACTCAAAGTAATCAGTATTGTGGACAGTCGGAAAAATCTTGGGTAATCTAGGGTGATTATACCCATGCAGCTGTAGTTTGCCTGTTTAGTAGAAAATAGCCCAAAAAGAAACTCTGCGCTCTATACACAGGGCTTGATGGTATTATTTTCTGCAGTATGTTTGCCATCATCTCTAGTTAAGGTGGATGCTAATTTTTATCTTTTTTTTTTACGCTGTGAAGAAGTAGTAGTTGAGTAGTTTAAGCCAAGCCTGTGTTAAAACAGCATTTAAAAATTTGCTTAGTCTTTCATTATACTTCATTCTCTACTGTCCATTAGGTTTTCTCAAACTCTCACCTTTTTTGCATTTGGGATAGATTACCTCTTCATGTACATAGGTAGCTCTGATACAATGACAATGGATCTTGATTGGGATTTCGGGATTCTACTAAAGATTATAATTTCACTATATAGTTTCCAGCGTGGAGTCTAGCATTGACTTCATATGGACAAATGTTTGTGCTACAGCGTTTTTACCAAAAACTTAGCTGGAAAATAAATACTTAACCCATGTGAATACAACTTAATGAAAGCTGTAGGCCTTACTCTGTTGTCATTTGAAGTCATTGGGCTTTGTCACTTCTTTCAGTAAGTGTGGTATCGTTTTAATTTCTCATTCATCTTGCAAAATTAATTTTCTTAAATGTGTCTCTCAGTGTTTATTCTTTCATTTATGGTATGAAGTTTTGCTGCTCTCTATCCAGCCTGAAAATGATCAGAGATGCATTTTTTCTTTCTTTTTAGTAAATATCAAGAAGTGTTCTTCTAAAGAGGATTTATGACTTTTAATCAATTTTATATTTTTTCCTTTTAATACAATTGAGTTATTGTTGTCTGACCTTTAATGAAGATCTCTTTCTTATGTTGTTGAAACTCTGTTCTTCAGCTTTGACTACACTCAGTACATCAGTAACAGCAGTTTTCCTTCTCTCCTTTTTTTTTTAAGGCACTATTTATGCAGTTTGCTGACTTCAGCAACATGTATCTGTCTCTAGATTTAAAGGTCCTTAATAAAACATTCCAATGGTACAAATCATAGCATCTTCTTGTTGTGGGGCAGATTGGGTGGGCAGAATGTAATCTGGCTAAGATTGCCCTGCTCATGATGAGATGGCGTGGGGGGATAACAGGCTGTTTGCTGGAATAGCTAAAGCTTTGTTTCTTTCTCTTGTGGTGCAGAATCTGTATCTGGCAGGATTGTTACCTGAAATAGTACGGCCGTAGGCAAAATGTGAAGCAGGAGGTACGCAATGTGCTGCTTCATGAGCTCTTGTAGAGGAACCAAAATACTAGTTACTCTGAGGGGAAGCACCTGGAGTTCTGTGGCTGTGGTACAGACAGATGGAAAAGAGAGGATCTGTTTTTCGGCAATGCAAAAAAGTATTGTAATGAGCTATGCACCTCAAAAGCTGGGGTTTCTTTTGAGTTACTTTGCCTGCAGTGTGCATCTGACAAAGCAATTTGGCTGCTTGTTTTTCTGGCATGGCACTTGCTCTCTACTCCCTATGCCAGGCCTCATTCTGTTACTATCTAAATCAAAGATTCAGTGTCTGAGAGGAAGGTTTTGAACGTGTGCGTTCAGTAGAAGACAGTGCAGTGTGAGGAGGTGAGTCCATGGTATATAAAAGGCAGTTTTTAATAAGTTTGAAGACGTGGCATGCAGATAATACTGTGATATTGGAGTTTCTGTTGAAGATTTCAAGCCTTGAAATTGGGGGAATTGGCAAGTAAAGGACTGGACATGCTAAATGATCTTTCCCTATTGCTAAAACTAATTCAGCATGTGAATAAGCACATGGGACTTTACTGCAAAGCAGTTAGAATTCAGTGTCACGTTTGTACTTCGCTTTTAATAAAATCACTTGTATAAAATACACTGTTGCTTTTCTCCGTCCAAGACACAAAGTATTTATTAATGTGACAGTTCTTACTTTTAAAAATGTTTTTATAGCGTTTGAAAGCCTAGAAATTCATTGTTAATCAGAGGCATCTAGTTCTGGCAAACCCAGTGCTGCATTTCACAAGTCCTACAGGTGACTGTCTCCTGGTCTTGCTGGAAGGGTTCTGTTCCTGCTAGAGAAACAGAGTACTTCCATTGGGATATTTTAGCACCTGTGAATATTTTTACTCAATGTCTAAATAATACTTCTCAGACATTTCCCTGACTGCTTGGTGTAACTTTTTTTCTAAGCTACCGCCCTTACAGGGATTCTATAGCAAAGCATGAGCTCCTAGCTCTTCAGTGGCAAAAAACATCTTTTTGCTGCCATGCCCCCAAGTCAAAGAGTCAAGATCACATCCTGAAAGCAAAAAGCCCTCTGAATCATAGGATGGCTGAGGTTGGAAGGGACCTCTGGATGTCATCTGGTCCAGCTCATGTGCTCAACCAGACCTGGTTGCCCAGCACTGTATTCAGACAGCTTTTGAATAACTCCCAAGGATGGAGACTCCGCAACCTCTCTGGGCAACCTGTGCCAGTGCTCGGGCACCTTCACAGTAGAAGAGTGTTTCCTGATGTTCAGACAGAACCTCCTGCATTTCCGTTTGTGTGCCCATTGCCTCTATTCCTGTCACTGCGTACCACTGGAAAGAGTCTGGCTCTGTCCTCTTTACACCCTCCTATTAGGTGTGTATATATGTGTTGATAAGATCCCCTCAGAGCCTTCTCTTCCCCAGGCTGAACAGTCCCAGCTCTCTCAGCCTTTCCTCATTTGAGAGGTGTTCCAGTACCTTAATCATCTTTGTGGCCCTTTGCTGGACCCTCTCCAGTATGTCCATGCTTCTCTTGTACTGGGGAGCCCAGAACTAGACACAGAACTCCAGGTGTGGCCTCACTGGTGCTGAATGAAGGGAAGGATCACCTCCCTCAGCCTGCTGGCAGCACTTTGTCTAATGCAGTCCAGGAATACCATTTGTTGCCTTTGCCGCAAGGCGTGCTGGCTCATGTTCAACCTGGTGTCCACCAGGCCTCTGAAGTCCTTTCCTGCAAAGCTGCTTTCCAGCTGGGCAGTGCCCAGCATATACTGGTGCGTGGGATTGTTCCTCCGGAGGTACAGGACTTTGTACTTCCTCTTATTGAACGTCATGAAGTTCCTGTGCTCTGGAGGGCAGCACAACCCTCTGGCATATCTGCCACTCCTCCTGGTTTGGTGTCATCAGCAAGGTTGCCGAGAGTACGCTCTGCCCCCTCATCCAGATAACTAACGAAGATGTTGAACAGGACTGGACCTGGCATTGCCCCCTGGGGTACACCGCTAGTCACTGGCCTCCAGGTAGACTTCATGCTGCTGATCACCACCCTCTGGGCCCAGCTGGTCAGACAGTTTTCAGTTCACCTCACTGTCTGCTTGTGCATCCATACTTCTCTGTATGGATATATCTATGAGCTTCTCTGTAAGGATATTAACAGGACACAGTGTCAAAAGCCTTACTAAAGTTTAGGCAGACAATATCCCCTGCTTTCCTGTTGTTCTCCTATATAATGATAAGAAATCTACTTTGCTTTCCTAAAACCAGAACTGAAATATATGCTTATCCTCTCTGTAGGGTGAAGAAGATGGGCAAGTCATTTTACTGCCTCTGCAGTATGTGTTTAATTCTGAATATTAGATATTGGTGTGGGTATCTTTAACCTTTTGATGTCGTTGGCACTATATTGTCTTTGCCAGTTTTTCTTGTCCTGCTTTAACCTTGTTGTGGGCTAGCTTATACCTAACTTTAGATATAGGTCATTATCTATATCAGTGTTGTCATATCATGAAATAATAATGGTCTGCTGTAAGGGAATTTACTTTCTGTAATCGTTGTATTACCTGAAGACTTTTCAGTGATATTGCAGAAAACTGTTTTCAAGAGATTAATTCGATGTTTGCCATATTAGCTTTCTACTATAACTTACTGATTCAGCACAGTGTGTTACCATTGTTCCAGAGAGGACTATTAAATGATCAGAACTAAATTTATCAACCAAACCGACAGTCTTACGAAATAGAAAATAAAGTTTGGGAGCCATATTCTGTAAACCCATGTTAGTTGATACCATGGAACATAAGAATAGCTGTTACAGTCAAACAAGAGGTCCTTCATGTTTTCTTCCAGTTTGTGGAAGTGACCAGTGCTAGATGACAGGGGAAGAGTGTTAGAATAGGGCAAATGTACAGTGGTGCTTTTCCAGCATCTAAGGATTTGCAGCTCAGGGGTTTCCTGAGCAGTAGGTGTTGGTTTAGTATGTAATAACCAAGTAGTCCTAATTTATATTTCTTGGAATGGGGAGAGGACACAGTGTAAGCCGTGGTACACCTGATTACGGGCTGAGTGGAGCAATGACTTTCTTTGTCATCTTGTTTGTTTTGGTGATCTGTGTATTCTAGTCTAAACATATGGTCCCACCCCACTGCTGAGTAGTATTGGCTACCTTGGAGGCTGTCATTTTGTACTTGCACTTGGGATTTATTTTTTCTTATGTGCATTACTTCCTATTTTCTGCAGATAATCTTGTTGCACTATTTTGTGTGGTACTTCAGTTTTTTTTTTAACAGATGCTCCTTCGTAACTACCCAGAATGACTTAAAGCACACTTTAATCATCTTCTCCCCATCTCCCTACCCTTTCTTCCTGCTCATTGGTGGAAAACAGTTTTTTCACCTTTATTTCTTAATTTATTCCATTAGGAGAAAGGTGTTTGGTACAGGAACTATGGAATGCTGCCTCTTTGGAAACTGCTTTCTAGTGTAGGACATGGCAGTCAGGGGTGAGATCCTTTTGTGTGCTGTATTTTGGCATGGAAGATAGCTGGATGTGACTTTACATCAATGACAGTGTCCCGTGTCCAAGACATCCCGGGATCAGGAAACAAAGATAACATATTTGCTTAAGCTTCTCATTGGCATCCGTTTTCTGCATTTCTGAGACTCTGTTCTTATGACACCAATAGACAGGAGTTTATTTCCATGTGATTCAAGATAGGTGTGAGAGGGCTTTGGTCTGGAGGCTGTGCGGCTCTGCTGGGCTGAACTCATGAATTGGCCACGTAGCTGCCTCCTTGGGTCTGGCTTGCTGTGCTGAGAACACTTCAGGGTTTCAACTGAGGGATGGAGGTGAAGATTGCATTTACATTTCAACTGTTGATAGGTATGTTACTCAATACTGTTTTCCAGTGCTTGAACTGTTTTTTTTCGCCCCTCTTGGGTATCTACTTACTGTTAGCCTTGCCTTGGAAAAGCATTCTATCGGTTCTCGTATACTTCTTTCTGCTCTGGTGTGAAAGTCTTCTAAGTTTGTTAGCTTACAGACTTCATTGTCATCTTAAGTTGTCTTAAAGAAGCCTGATCACTTAGAAAAATTTACCAGGGCTAAATTAGTTTTATTTTTCATTTCCCTACTTGAAGTTGTTCGTCATACCAAGCTGGTGGTGTTTTTTTTTTTTTTTTTTTTTTCTTAAATGTACCTTTCCTTTTCCTCCTCTGCAGCTCTTAACATCACCATGTGGTGCTGAGGTAAGAAAAGCTCTTGTGTTGGGGCCTCTGCCTGATATTTTAACTTTAAAGTGTACAAATAACTTTTTAAGGCCATAAAGGAGCAACTTCAGGAAAAATCCAAGTGAATCTTCTGAATATTGTGTCTGGGACTCTGTAGTGTCACCTGCTGAGTACAGAAAGACTTCCTTCCTTTTGGAGATGTGCAGCATGCAAGCATTTTATTTTGTATCTCTGTAGTTGAATCCTTTGTTTGGATTGCTTAACTTCAGTGATTTTTATGGTGTGTTCTCTAAAGACCTAGCTGACATTTAAAAATTTAGTCTAAAGTTGCAGAGAAAAAGGAAAAATAGATTGTTTTATATCGTTACAGAAATTAATCTCTGAGATGGCAGAAATTGTTTTAATGGTTATAAATAAATGTGTTACATGTACTGTTATTTGACCACTGCTGCAAAATGTCAGGTTAGATATGAGGACTTGTAAATACTGTTTCTGTTCAACATCAAGAAAGTTTTTGAGGGGAAAATTATGTAAATCTTGCTACATGAGATTTCTGTTTACAGTGCACTATGCTTTTCATGTTACTTGTCTGCTTGAGAAGGTCTTGCAGATGTTCACTAAGCGTAGATGATGTAGGTGTGTTGGGGCTTTTTTGGGGTTTTTTTGTTTTTCTTTATTTTTGTAACTGTTAGTTTCCTAACACACGGGGAGAAGGATGACCATGCATTCATTGAACTATTCTAAAACCTGGTAAGAAAGTTCTGCTTGTGTCTTATGGTTTGTTTGTTGGTCTGTGAACTGTTGTTGGCATGATGGAAATACTTGAACAGTGGATATTCCTGCAGGATGACTGGCAAGGTAGGACTGCAGCTGACAGACTGCTGCAGGGAACTGAGCGTGGTGAACATGTATTACAGGAGTCTAGAATGTCTTTAAATAAAAATAATTCTCAGGATTACCTTCCTACTTTAAAACAGAATATTTTTATTCTTACAAATTGGGTAAAAGCACAAATTGTAAACCAGAATTTTACTTACATGGATTTAAGCTCGTGTTTAAATAGGGTAAAGTTACTTTAACATACTGTACCAGTTTTTCTATAAAATACTTGGTACTTGAAATGGAGTTTCTCTGTAGCTCTCTTGCATTTTTGAGCCTAACTTGGTTTTATAAAGCAAGGTGTGGTGGAAGGATGGGTCCTCAGATAAAATTCACTGGAAATAGAAATGTACTTTGAGAGAAGTAGTATCTTGGACAAATGGACTTTTTGTTTTCCTCACAACTGTTTCTGGATGAATTTTGATAGGGACATTTAAAGAATGTGGGTCTTAACACAGGAGCCATCATCACTAAACTTTTTGTCTAAAAGTATGGCAAGCTAGTGCATTTCCCCAGAAATCTGTTTGTGAACAAAATATATGCTGCGTTGAACTTGGTCCTTTGAAATAGTGTAAATGCCTTTAATGAGAATTTTTCAAAGCTTAGCCTATCTAGGCATTCATATCAGAGATTCGTTTTACCACAGAAAGGTCTCAGTGGAAGTGTTGACCTTAATGTGAGAATTGATTAAAGCATCCCTGCCTGTACCTCTTCGTCCAGTGCACCATCAGTGGAAATTACTGAATCGTGTTGTTAAAATTAACCTGATCTTAAATATGCATTTTGTATTTTGACTTCAGAGGATCAGCAGTACAATACCATGCAACTGTGCAAGTGGAAAGGTTTAGATTGCTGCAGGAAACGTTTTTGTGAAATTAGAGTTTTTATTTGCACAAACATATTCTCCATACAGAATATACAAACACATCTGTCCGCTTTACTCTTGTTTTTCTGCTGGTTTAGTTTTGTGACTGGTGTTCACGTGAATGCTGGTGGCGGCACAAGGAAGGGGGGGAGCGGGGATGAAAGCAGCAGCCCAGCAGGGACGCGGCGCTCAGGAACTACTTCTTTTTCACTCGGTGGTGTTTTACGTCAAATTCAAGTCCTCATGGATCTCTAAGCTTATGAGGCAGTACTTGGTAATTTTGCTATTACAGCAGTTGCATACAAGATGGTTGAGTAGTGAGGTAGTTTTTTTTTTTTTTTTTTTCTGTAGGAGAGTTTAGTACTTTCAGCATTGTCACTTACACCCTTCTCTGCTCCTCCCCTTAAATGCTGACAACAGCCTCTTTTCAATAACATTAGACCTCTTTTGACCTATTCTTGTTCCAGTTAGATGTACTCTCTTGAGACTGGTGTTGCTAATAGATTCACTGAGTATGCAAGTCATAGCTTTCTGTGCATATTTCTTTCCTATCACTTCATTGGTTTTTTTATGAGTAAGAAAGGGTTATGATGATTTTTTTTTTACAAGTTGAAAAATGTCTGTTTCTTTGGTAGTGCTCAGGTTTTGTGACACAACGCTCAGATAAGGAAGTTTTAAATATTGCTCATAGACTAGTCTAGTAACTATCACCAATAAAAAGCACTACTTTATTTGCCATCAGCTTTTCATGTAGGCAGTACAGTGAACATAAAGGTAGGTTTTCCTATTCTATAATTATTACTCATGCTTGCCAAGAGGAGAAATGTTAATGGAAAACTTCTCAGTATTCCTGTGGGAAACGGTTAGGTGATATACTGAAGACATAAGACTTCAGGGATATTTAACTTGTCATATATTATGCAGCAGAGCCCTGCTTGCTTTATGGAACCGTATGGTAAGCTGTGGAATATATGCCATTCGTCTTCAGGGTTCTTTCCATGTTATCCCGTAGTCGTTTACTTTTGTGGGGTACGTTTCACGCAGATTGCATGCGAACTTTGTGTTCTCTTTCTCTTTTGTGGGTTGTCTTCGCAGAAACCTTACCTATGTACGTACTCTCGGCTTGCGTGAAGTAGTTGTGGCTGGAAATTGGGAGTGTGAAATCGCCTGCTTTACAAACCAGCAGCTTGGCTTGGCTAGCAAAAGGCAATTCTAAGCACGTTCACTTCCTTCCTGCTGTCCTTTCACTGTGGTCCTTTATTCTTGTGCTTGGAAGTTATTTCTATCAGTATAAATTATCTTGTTTCTCAAACAGATGTATATCTCTCTTTCCTTTTTTTTTCCCCTCAGGACAAGTGCTTTAAAGTTAAACACTGTTGATAACATTAGGATTTGGCTGTTTGGACCGCTATTCTGTATCCTTTCTCACGCTTAGGGTTTGCAAGTAACTGAAGTCTGTTATGCATAGCAGTCTGCGTGTAGAAACTGAAGTGAAGCAAGTAAAAAGAAAGGGTTTAAAGACATTCAGACAGAGGAAAGCAGTGCTGGTGTGCATGTCTCTGTTAGGTTTAGAAAGGTGTTGCTGAATTAAGAAGGAAATTTCTGGAATGATAGGATGGGCATGGTACCAAAGTTGGTATTTTTTTTTTCTTAATTAGGAAGACCTTGCATTATTTTTACAGCATTCATCTTGGTTTTGTATCTTAATATAATGTGAATGTTCTAACTAGAATTGGAAGCTATTCAGGGGCTTTTTCAGATTGCTTGTCATCTTTGGGAGGAAAGGAGACCAAGTTTTACCTGAAATGCCTTCCTGATATTACGAGAGTATCTTTGCTACCTGAAGAGGATCTTTTCTAAGTGGATTAAAAATTGCCTTAGAAATTACTGTGTTGGTTTCCACTTTTGGACACCATACACTCTAAGCAGAAGAGGTCTGTGGGTTGGCCCTTTTTTGGGTTCTGATTTTCCATTTGGTGAGGTGCTATGAAAGTGAAATGGAAGTACTGTTGGAAGCATTCTTTCCGTTTTAGTGATGGTGATGTTTTATATAACCCTGTGTGTAGTGAATTTTCTCTGGGTTGTTTCTTCTTAGTAGAAGTTTGTTGTTTGTCCCTTTTGACGCTGGCTTTTGTGCATCTGTTTTCCTGTCTTTTCTGTTTGGGGAACTTACTGTCATATTTTTGGCTCTGATGTGCCACGTACTTGGATTTCCTAGAAAATTATAATCTTGTCTGCTCTGGGATACTGTGTTTAAGCTTATCTGAGGAAACACAAATATATCTACAGTTAATGCTCATTGCTTCATCTGCATACATTTTGTGTGTAAAGCTGTAAGTGGTGGTAACAAGGCAGGAGTAGTGCTTTTTGATAGTGACTTGCAAAACACACAGAAATGCAAGAAAACACAGGTTTTGTGGCAAGATAGTAGGTGAAGGTAAAACTCTAAAGCAAAAAACTCTCCAAAACAAAAACCTGATTTGAAGCTGAACACCATTCGGTTATTATACAGACTCCCAGCACCGAGTAGTATTTATATCGAGTTTCGTGAAATGCAGTGGTAAGTTGTTCTGATAACGTCATAAATACGCTGCTGAAGTGGATGTTTGTGTATTGTGGAAGATATCTTTCAATCAACAGCTTCATTTCTTTTTGTTTCAGATTAAGAGAAGTTTCAGAGAAGCTGAACAAATATAATTTAAACAGGTAAGGCATATCACATGCTGCTGTAAATCATTTAGGAAAGTACAATTTTTGTAACAGCAATAAGAAGCAAATGATTACACTGTAGATACAGTCTTAGAAAGCCTCAATACTACTAACACTATAGTTCAGAAATGCTTCAGATAACACAGTTCTTATATTAGGAAGAAAATATTAGGATTTCAGTTATGATAAATTATGTTATTGAATACCCTCCTTATTAAATTATTCCTTAATTTGAAGTATAACCCCTGTTGTTTATTGCTGATCAAGTTAAGTGAAAACTGTATCACCTTTCAAGGTTTTGTTCTGCATTTTCTGTGCTTAATGACCAAAAATACATCATAGTTGCTTCAACTAATGCACATACTTAGTCATTCTTGAATGTTTTTATACTGGTAACAGTCACTGCACGTTGTTTCTTCTATATACTTCTTGGTTTTTATTTTTTTCAGACTTTAAAAGTTTAAAAATGTTATACATGCTCACTTTGTGTTTTCAGCCACCCCCCTTTGAATGTATTGGAACAAGCCACTATTAAACAGTGTGTGGTGGGACCAAATCATGCTGCATTTCTTCTTGAGGTAAATTACTTAAATCTGCTCAGATAACAAACTTGAAACCATAAAGTTAATTTTAACTTTTCTATCATCAAATTGATCAACATTTTTCAGTAACTGAAAACTTGTTTTTGTTTGTATTTTCTTCTGTGACTTGTCTTACATTTCAATTTTGGACATTTGGTGTTTTTATTTTAAATACAGGATGGTAGAGTCTGCAGGATTGGTTTTTCAGTTCAACCAGACAGATTGGAATTGGGTAAACCTGATAACAATGACGGGTAAGAAATGCTTTTCTTCATATTACATCATTCTTTTGAACTGGATAAGCAGCTTGGCTGCTTTTTTGGTTTTGTTTTTGTTTGTTTGTTTTTAAACTAGGTTGCCTTTGGAATGGGTACTTTGAGTAGATACATAATGGTTATGGTGATGCAGCCAAACAGCGTAGCTCAACAAACTGGTATAGGAATAAATAGCAGATGTGATTCTAAAAGAAGTGAGACAGGATTTCTTTGACTTCAAGAAACAAACCCCTCCAGAAATAACCCTTATGAAAGAAACTGTGTTAAATTGTTAAGGTTCATGTAGAATCCACTCTGAAAGTGGTCCCATCTGGAGAGGCTCACTTTCTAGACCTTGTGTCTTCAGTCCAGGTAAGTCCCCCTTAACAGGACTATCTAATGGTTCATATTTGAATATAAACCACTTCTTAATATCCAAGTAGCATATGCAGGCTCAGGTTTATGGATAGAACACCTGGTGATTACAATTTGTATGTATACGCTAACTGAAAACTTAGCGCAGTGGCTAACTCAAATCAGTAATTAGCTTAATATGTATTTGCAACTGTGCTATTATGGATTGCTGATGTGCATAAGATCTGTTAGGCATGCTTTCCACTTTCTTTTTCCAGTGTACCTCTTAATATACAGTTAGATTAGTTTGGAATATTCCCCAAGGGTGTTGCTTAAGCTGGTATGTTACCAGACTAAGTCCCTGAGAATTTAGACCTGGGATTCCAGGTTTTGTTCTTAACCCATTTGGGATTGTTTTGTGACTGATTTACCATCTTTTACTTTCAGTTCAAAGTTGAGCAGTGGCTCAGGGGCAGGAAGGACATCCAGGCCAGGCAGGACTAGTGACTCCCCATGGTTTCTGTCTGGTTCTGAAACTCTGGGCAGACTGGCAGGCAACACCCTTGGGTAAGTTTTGATAGGATTGAGGCTGCAATCTGTTTGTTCCATATTTGAGTATATGTGTATACACATATATAAATTGTATGCAGTATGTATAAGGGAACGTATAATTACAGCAGTTGTGTAGGTAGGGTATAATAAAAAAAACTTTATTGACTTCGTTAAAATAACAGATCTGCAAGTGACCCTTCAGTACCTAGGATACGGAACATTCTTCATGTCTGTGTGAAGAATAACCTGGTTTTGGCTGTGTTGTCTTTTTTTGAACGTTTTTTAGTTCCTTGATTTTGAAAAGCAGTTTTTTAGAGGGACACTATCAATTTAAACCCTGATAGGCTAGCAGCATAAAACAAAATGAGTGCATTTGTACAGGAAGAATCTTCGTTGTCTATGTTTGCAGACCTTTGTGTGGTCAGTTTTATTGTGCCTTCTTCTCCCCTACCCCAAGTAATGAGCAGAGTTTGTTAGTTGGGGTCTTATACATAGTAATAGGTAGGGAACATTTGAAAAAGATTGTTGCTCAGAGCCTTAAAAATTTTACTATATACTAAATGTACTATACAGATTCAATTTTTTTATCATGAGCTTTAAAATTGATGGTGTCCCTTTATATAGCAACGTAAATTAATCTTCATTACATAATCACAGTGAATTCTTCGTTATATGCTTTTGTAAGACATGTTGAACAGTGCTGCTTCCTAAGGTTACCAACTGTAGTAAAGAGAATTGCATTTACAAACTGTGGTTTCTGCATGTGAATGATTTGTTAAAAGGGAGGAACTATAGGGTTTCCACGAAATTGAATTTGTTATTTATGTTACCAAATAAGCTAATTTCATCTGGGGTTTAGTTGCATGAAAGATAGCCCCCCCTCCCCCCCCCAGCTTTTTGTGAAACCTTTGTGCATCTGAACTTAAAATCCATGTGTTAAACTTTAAAGACAAACTGGTAGTCATGTTTAAAAACTTACTGTGGAAACTGTAAGACTTTTTTTTTCCTTGTTATTTTTACCTGAGCATAACCAGTTAAAATTGTTTGAAGCTATGTGCTTAGGAGACTGACCCTCAAGAGTTCCTGATTTCTTCCCTTGCATGTTTCAGAACCTAGGTAGTTGAAACCGAACTAGTAGCATAGCAGTAGATGTTATAACTGCTCTATTAAATGAAGGGAATACCTAACTTAATAAACTGAATCTAAAAACATTCAAACTGTGGAGCCCTTAGGTTATATCACTGGATTTAGAAAATTGCTAGCATGCTAGTGAGCAGTGGAGAGATGTGGAGAACTAGTAGGTGAGCAGAAAGATTTCCATTCTATATTAATATGTATTCTAGGTTTAGGCAGCTTTAATAGGAATAGCTGTGTCCTTATGATTTTTTTCTTTCTCTAGAACAGGACCAAGTTAGGACACACTTGCAATATTTGAATTATATGAATATAAATTGTTTTAACTGTTAGATGTCTTAACTCTGTCATTGGTAGTTTATAACTTAAAGTAGAAAATGTATCTGTAATAAGTATTAAAATCTAATGAGTAACCTTTTCTTAAATCCACATTTTCCCTGCTGAGAGTTGAATTGAGAATTCTTGTGTATAAAGAATTCAAATTCCCATCAGTCCCCTTCTTTTCCCCTCAGCCCCCTTCCCACCTTTAGAAACAGATCAACTGGTTCGTTTTATTTAAAGTGTCACATTCTTCTTTGTTTTGGGTTTGTTTTTGGGTTTTTTTTCCTAACTTATGAGACAAGACTTTCCCTAAAGCCATCGTTGAATTGCTTTTTGTCTTGTCGTTGTCTTTGTGGTCGCTGGCTAGAATCCTGAAAATGTAGATGTCTCTGTGACAGGGCCTCGTCCTAGGCAGATGCTTGAGTTATTCTGGGACTGCATGGTCTTGTCAGGAGGGGAAGAAAACAAAAACAACAACAAGAGAGACGGATGTTAGTAATCAACTTAAGCCATAAAATATGACCAGTATTTGTACTTAATTAGCTTTTATAGCTACATGTGGTATACTTTTAATGGGAATTTATTACTGTTTCAGAGAACATACCTTTCCTTCTTGTCTTATTTAAAATGTTTTTCTTGAAAGGAGATTGAGGATTAGGGTGGTTGAGAGCAGCAATGTTCTGCTTATACTGATTATTAAATAGCAGTAATACCATATCCAATAGCCTTTAAGGTAGATTTGTACAACAAAGTTTAGTTAACCTTTAAGAACAGAGTCTTTTAGCCACATTCAGTTGACACAGTTCTGTGGTGTTAAGATAAGTGGAAAGTTGTAACGATGGGGAGTTGTCTATTTCTACAAATCACTGCCTTTTTACTCCCTTGTTTTGATACAGACTCCTAGAAATGAAAAAACTGTTCAGTCAGTTTAGGCATGTTTTTGCAATGTATACAGTTGGTGTTGATTTCTCCAGTGGGAATACGTCCAGAGTAGAGTGTATCTCTTGAAAACCATCTGTGAGGATTGGAGAACTATCTAGTGTAAGATTTCTTTTGCAGTAAAGGAGTTTACTTGATTTTTCCAGTGTAATCTTAAGCAGTTTCTTAATGTAAACCAAGTCTCAGAAATTTTAGAAGACCCATCTGAGTATAGTGATCTTCTGTCAGAGTTCACTGACCATGAAGCCGCTGCATAATGTGCTTTTATAGTAGGAAGTTAACAGCTGAGTGTTAAATATTATGCTGCTGATACTGTTGCTTTTAGAAACTCGGTATTGGTGCATGCATGTGTTTATGTATGTATAAAGCCACACAATTATATGAATAGAGGAGAGTGCAACTTCCGTTGGAGTCCTGTTTTATATTTCTTCTGTGTAATTCAGAACTTTATCAATTGCCTGGTGCTCTTGTTCTTACTAGTTTTGAGAGAGGCTTTCATAGTGTTTGTCTATGAAGTCAATCTGCAGTATTTTTCAGAGACTGTCTACAAGTTAATAGTAAAACTAAAGACTTCCTTCTTGAAGGAGTCCCCAAAGTATGCTGCTATATTAAGAAAAAAAAATTATAATCTAAATTTTCTAGAAGTCGCTGGAGTTCAGGGGTTGGTGGAAGTGGAGGAGGATCTTCTGGTAGATCATCTGCTGGAGCTCGAGATTCTCGAAGGCAGACCAGAGTTATACGCACAGGACGTGATAGAGGATCTGGACTGCTGGGGAGTCAACCGCAACCTGTGATTCCAGCATCAGTCATTCCAGAGGAACTCATTTCACAGGTACATGAGCTAGAAACTGCTTGTTGCCAAAAACCTGGAGGGCTTCTCACAGCATGTGAAGAGGAACGTGTTATAATAGTAGTGCATTTTCTCCAAGGAGTAATGGCATATAATTGAAAAGATTGACTTTCTCTAGCTCAGTTGATTTTATTCTTAAATGGGTAGTGGGAATGATAGAGTTTTTTCGGATTCTGGAACTTTCATTTCCCAAGCTTCTACTAAGACAAGGTATGTGCTTAATCTAGGTGGGGGATGTCATGCATTGTTCATTTGCAGATGGAAGATGTAGTGAGACAATCAAATATTTGAGAATTGTATCAAGCATGTGGCTAATAAAGTTTCTTGAAGGGGTATAAGGAAGGGGGGCAGGTTGACTTTTTTTTTTCTTGTTTGATAAAAGGAGTGATTCATTTTAGGTTTAAATGAAAAACATTAAACTTAATCTCTTTAAAATACTAACAATTTTTCTTCATGAACACCTCTACTTATTTTTTAACAAATGTAACTGATGAATGTTGGGTATGAATTACTCTGATTTTGCGTCTTAATGCACTAAAGCCTGAATAAGCTGACAGGCTTTGCATTAAATGATTAAGTGGAGTTTGTTAAAACAACATTTTTCTCCATGTTTGAAGAAAATAATACCTTCAAAATATGTGACTAATTAATGCATTTAAATTCTTAGTTCAAAACAAGTTGCTAGTCTACATTTAGAATACAGATGTTTGTTGTTAGGCCAAAGATAATCTGCTTACATGCTTTGAATGGCCTATAGCATGACTGGCACAAGATAGGAGCTAGTGGGCAGGGTATCTACAGACTCACCAGTGGTAGACTGGCTTCTAGTTCCTTTCTCTTTTTTAAATTCAAAACCCAGTAAAAGCTGGGAGTTTCTGCCTCCACAGAGCAAGAAACTGGAGGTGTTGGTTACTCTGACGTTAGCCCTGCTTTCAGGAGGTGGTTTGGTTAGATGACCTCTAGTGGTCTTCCAGTTGTGGAGTGGTGGGGGTTTTTGGACTTCATTGTTCACCTCCATGTTTTCTTGAGAGTGTTTACTGACATCGTTGATACCTTAGATGAAATAGAAAAACAGACTAATACCCCCTGGTTCAGATGGTTCCATTCTATAATCTAATGTATGGTTGTTGGTTAATTTGTAACTTTGCTTCCCTTGCTGTGATTTATTGCTTTTTTTTTTAAAAAAAAACCCATACTTTGTCTACCTTTAAAACAGAAGGTGTCTAAAACATTTTTGGGATAACTCTAAAGCAGACTAGTGGGAAAGATCTTCACAGCTGGTCTCTGTAACATAGATTCTACTATGTATCGAAAATCTGTAAACTTCCGGCATAGAATGTTATGACAAAAAGTTTACCTTTGTATGCTGTTAAAATGTCCATTTCTTTTTTTCCTTGTCAACAGACCATTTTATTTGGTGCCTCATTTTTACTGTGTTATGAAAACATTTGGTACTGGTTTCTTACCTTCTTCACACAGTTTGTGATCTTCCAGAACTCTGTCATCTTCTCTGCCATTCAGTAGAGGGTAGTCTGTGTGGAAAAACAAAAGTACTCTGAGTCCTAGGGTTACTGGAATAGACCAGAATGCTTCTGGCTTTTGTAAATTCATTGCATCTGTTTAACATTTGGAAGCTTTTCTTCTGCATTGCTAATAAAAATCTAAATGTTGCAGAAACTGCTGAAGATAAGCCTTTAGAAACAGAATGATGAGAAAAACAGAGGATGTAAAGTGGTTACATATTCAAGGGCAGTGGAAAGAGAAACCAGTGTCAAAAAGACACGGATTAAAGTGTAGTTTTGGAACAACATTTGTTTGCAAAACCCTGTTGATTGACATAGTAAGTTTAAACACTTTTCTAGAAACATATAGAACATTCTCAGAAACAGATTTTCCACATCCTTTAAGTACAGCGTTAAGCATTTCAAGAAGTAGATTCTAATATTCCATTAGGAAATTCTGCACCAAAGTTAGAATTCAGTGGCCTGATTTGAACTGAGAGAAGTTTGACTATCTGGCTTCTTTATCTATCTAGAATTTATCTTTCACTATCTAGAAGTGAAAAATCTATGTGAGCCTTTGCACGTACTGTGATTGACTTTTGGTTTTCATTAGACTTCTTTTAGAATTAAGCATTCTTTTCTTATGAATGGTGGTTGGTGAGCTGAGAATGACTAGTAACCAATTATACTCTGCTCTTACAGGCGCAAGTGGTTTTACAAGGAAAATCCAGAAGTATTATTATTCGGGAGCTCCAGCGAACAAATCTGGATGTAAACCTTGCTGTAAATAATTTGTTGAGTCGTGATGATGAAGATGGAGATGATGGGGATGACACAGCAAGTGAATCATATCTTCCTGGAGGTTTGTATCCTGCAACTTTTGATAAGAAAATGCCATTGTGTTCATGTTCTGCTGTATTTAAGCACCGACAGTGTGCTCCATGCTGTGCAAGGTATGCAACGAAGACAGTTCTTGCTTATAGGAGCAAAGTCTAAAGATGAGCAAAACAAAAGATGCACTGGAATGTCTTGGGTATTAGGTTAGGCATTGAAGAATAACTGTTGGCCATGTTCGTGGGTGGCATGAAAGTTACTTTTTTTTTTAGGATCCCAGGCTTTGTAACATCAGCATTACTTACATCTGTATTTTGCTGCTCAACGAGATGCTGAGACTGCTGTGTGGCTTGCTCATAAAAGCTAATTCTAAAACCTTCCTAGTGGCTTGCATGTTTTTTTGCTACTAACACATATTCTTAAGATACAGCAGTCTTTGGAGCAAAAATCATACAGCTTTCTTTTAATCAAAATGCCTCAAGTGAGTGCGAAACAGCTACAGTTGTTACAGTTAGACTGAGAATTTATTCTTCATCTCAAGTTCCCCTCATAATGCTGTAGTATTCTGGCTATACTGGTAAAATGCTGTAATGAAGTCCAACTATTTTTGAAATATTGTCTGTCCCATACAATTGCTTTTTATAAAAGACTTTGAGTCTCCTTTTGCATTGGCTAAATAATTCAGGTAATCTTTTCTTGCTGAGTAAACATATTTGAAAACATAGCAGCCAAATCTAATGTTTGTGTTAGGTGCACTGCATGAAGAGAACACATCTAAACTCTGACTACGTATTAGCTTTTCTTTCTGTGTGTCAAAATGACGTTTTGGTATTTTTCTAATAAATGTTTTTTTTTTTCTGCTCATCTGGTTCACCAGAAAGGTTCATGGGCTTCCTCCATCTTTATCTTGTCAATCATGTGATTAGACAAAGGTTTTTTTTGTTCTGCAGCAAAGGCTTTGTATTTCATTTTGCCTCTTCTAGTTTTAGTTGCATCTGTCAAGCTGCTTTATTTTGCTGTAGAGTCAAGAGTCCTCTGGTGAAAGGGGTGGAAAATCTTTAATCTGAGTCTTGTTTTTTAATGATCAGCTTAATAGCATTAGACAGATGCACTGGAGGAAGTAAATTCTCCTAACTCTTTCCAAGTACTCAAAGCAGGAGTTCTTACTCTAAGCATACCTGAATGCATTCCTACAGAACCGGCCTTCAGAAGATAAATCACTGTTAGCAATCATTTACTGTAGAAGTTCTTTTTAACCACACTAACCAGCTTTCTACAGCATTAACTATTCTCTTAATACCTCTTGAGATCATAAGGACTCTCTTGACAACCTGTGACTGGTAACTTTTATTTGAAGGTGCCTGCACTACATGCTGTGACTCTCTTGTATTTGAGGTAGTTTAAAGTAGTATGCAGTTTCACTGTCCTCACTAGCTGTCCAGAAAACAATTTTGTCCTTGGCTTAATTTTTAAAGCTTCTGCCCTGTTTAAACTAATCTTTCCTATAAGGGATTGCAACCTCCTCATATTAGCGTTTTTTTCCCTTTTTTCTTTTACCCCGCAGAGAACCTGGGCTAACTCTTCCCCAGTTCTTGTGGGAAAAGACGTGGAAATGAGAACTGAAATGAAACTCAGTATGTCTTAACTCTGGTCTTCAAAGATGTAATTTGTAGAACATGCTATGCCTTCTCTGTTTGTTTTAAGTTATTTCAGTTTTGTGGGTGAAAATAAGCTTTTTGCACAGAAATTAATTAATTTGATATCTGAATATGATCAAAACAGTA